>NC_133203.1:30990068-31082568 GCF_958299795.1 Porites lutea | reverse complement strand
AATATTCACTTGCAAGCGCACTTGTAAGTATCCTGCAAGCAGAGGTTTCTCCCCTGTATGGCTTTTAGCGTTTAGGCAGTTATTGTCGCCGCTTGTCACCAACTACGCAACTGACAAGCGGCGAAAACGACTTTGTAAACGCTAAAAGCTACGCAAGAGAGAAACCTCTAAAGAGAAATCTCTTTACTGAAAAATATACAGCTATTTGAAAACTTACAAATCTATAGGAGTTGTATGGATTGCCGGATACACCGTCCGGACGTCAGTAAAATTCTCGTCAAATTTTGGGGTTTTTAAATGACTGTATCTCGTTTAACGTAGGCCCGATTAACACCAAACTTAAGAAAGTTCCGAACCTCAATGTGCACTTTTTGACTATGTGGGTCTGGTGCTGTTTTGCTGTTTATCCCATAATATATGGACTCGTATCAGCCCTGCTTGTTTGAAAATAGGCAATGTTCACACCAGGGAAGGGGGGGGGGGGGGGAGCTACTTGCTACTTCTCATGTATTCTCTTAAATGAAATCAATCCAGACGACGTTCCCACAACTTGCAAAGCGATCAAGGGTCTTGCCAGCGGATTTGTGTACTGATCATGGATATTAATTGAAAAAAAAAAAAAAAAGGAAGGTCAACAGTTTTTGAGAAGCGACAAAACCATGGCGGTCGAAGGCGGGACTGTTTCTCACTATCATCTTTTGGTAATTCTCAAATTTATTAATTTTAAGTCGCTTTTCAGGCAAAGTGCGTGGTTTGCTCTTTCTTAAAATCAATTGTCTTTAGCAGAGTTTAGAATATGCAACATAAGGCTCACAAGAAACACTGAAGAGTTGAGGTTCAGCAATACTTGTCATTTGTTTATTATACTTTTTTTAACTTTGAATTCAAGGTGTTGACTGAGCGTAATAAACGGAATGAAAAGTTATCACACATGCGTCTTTGCTTTTCTCGCATATCATATTTGTCCTTTGGTACTGAAACTGCAAAACGCAAGCGACAGTCACTACAACTGTGTAAATCGAGGTCTTAAATGGACAACGACGCGCGCTGGACTATTGATCGAGTTTATAGGTTAACATCGTTTTGCCGCACGAGGACATCAGAAGATTATAGAAGTTATGACGCTGATAAAAATTACTGAGAAAAATGTCAAATTTGTCGGAAGAGAGCTTTATAAATATGACCGAACATACCTGAATTGAATTATTTCCTCTGCGTGTTCGCTTCTCGCTTCTAAAATATTTACCAGTTATAGCTATCGCTAAGTGCCAGCGAGCAAAAATTTCACCTATACGCGCGCACTGTTGAATTTGTTTAGAAATGTCATGAAATAATGTAATTGATGAAAAATAGATCTAGCTTAATTCAATTGCATTGAAATAGTGCAAACTTAAAGCAAGGGGCACACATACACCAACCCACGGCCGGGCCAGTACCTCACGCATGCGCACAGCCATATCACACGGGCAGTGACACCCACAGACAGCTGTTAATGAACGGGAAAAACCCGCGTCTCAAAAACCGCTTACTGCCTATGTGTGTGCAAAGCAGTCTATCAAGCACCAGCTCCACACAACACATGTGGGAGCTGTTGGCTGGAAACCGCACAGCAGTTCTATCACGACATGCACGGCGAAGGTAGATCACGCGTTAACAGTAAATTAAAGCAAGGGACACACATACACCAACCCACGGCCTGATCATTACCTCACGTATGCGCACAGACATATCACGCGGGCAGTGGCAGCCATGAACAGCTGTTTCGTCCTTACTGGCGCTCTTCAGCATGGCATAGCCGTCGGTCAGTGACCCGAGTAAGTGTACAAAAGAAACTGTTCCGGCCGAGGCGAGTCCTTTACCTGCCAGCTCCACACAACACATGTGGGAGCTGTTGGCTGGGAACCGCACGGCAGTTCTCCCACGACATGCGCAGGCAAGGCGGATCATGGGTTTGGTGTATGTGTGCCCCTTACTTTAATTTGTCTTTTGGAAATAGTGAACTACACTGTTCTACTGCTTAAAGAATTTGAAATCCCGACTTTACGCAGCGAATTTTTCGAGATATTGAAGTTCGTGTTTTTGTCCGAAGTTGCGCACAAGTCATTTTGGGTAAAATTTAGTGGTCTTATAAGTAAACTTAAAATCCTAAAAAAATCACATTAAAGTCCGCGAATATTCAACGTACAGGCTTATATTTGGTCTCCTTTTAAAGCTAAAAAATTATTACCTTCCGAATTAGTGGCTGCGGTCACATCTACGACGTAACTAAAGTTTAACATAAGTTAGTGTCAAGTTACGTGACGTCATACCTAACTGTAGTTAGTGCTTTCGATCGACATTGCGGTCACACCACGCAGTTAACAACAGTTAGTTCTAATTAGCCTATGTAAATTTGTTGTTTGTTGTTTTTGGTTTCCCCCTCGCTTCACGCTTGGTTTTTATTTCGCATATTTATATAAGCTCATCTCGCACGTGCGAAAAGAAGTGTCACATTCTGATTGGTTGTTTCTTTGTAAACTTAAGACTAACCCACGAACCCTGCTTGGGTATAACTATAGTTAGTCTGTATTGTTTTGGATCACCGAGGCGTAAATTTTCTAACTATAGTTCGAGCGAACAGAGAAGCGGTCACATTACCGAAATAGCTAACTATAGTTATCCCCGTCTTAACTACATGTATAGTTAGTAGGGAGCTTTAGCAATGACGACGGCGACGGCAACGAGGACGTCAAAAAAGCAATAGGTTTATTACACAAAACAACAACTTTGCACGTGCATCACGCTTTTCTGTACATTTCTTTACCGTCCTTGCACGACTACGACGTGAAAATGCCTAATTGCAAGTTTTATGGAGGACGTAAACAAGTGACGACGAATCTCTTTTTCTCTCTCCAAACTTGAGTGCGGTCCTCACGAAATCAACTCCAGGGAAATTCGCCTACACTTGCCATTTTCAGCAAATTGGAATAAACGCCACAAAAATTGAAAAAAATGGGAATTCATTTTAAAACTGACGTTTTCGCTGCCGTTGTCGTCGTCGATGCTAAAGCTCCTTAGTAGCCCAGATGTGACCGCAGCCAATTTTGCATCAAAGACGCAAAAAATTTCGCTGCGTTATTATTTTTCTTAGCGGCATGCAATAAAAAACTTCCAGCGGGCAAATGCGACAGATATCGTGTAGGATGGAAATGATCCACCCGACGATTGGTTGAAGACGGGATGAGCACGGGACTCACAAAAACGCACACGGCACGTGGATATCTCTGATATGTATCAGGTGTTCGCTCGAAAACAATGCATTCTCTGTCCTGCATTACGTCATGGTTGCCTTACATTACTCTATGTTACATCGTTTCGAGATTTTTTCTGCCCCTGGAACAATCGCGCACGGCTCTATTAGGCTACCGCCTTGCATCTTCGCAAGGCTGCTTGTTGGCAATCATGGGTAAATTACTGCAATTATCCACTTAGCAACAGGCAAGGTGACCGCTTTGCAAGTTGTGAGGAGAACATCGTTTCTCGGTCCCAGACCTCGTCTCTTCCCTCCGCCCGGTTCACACTATACGCACGAAAACTATACCGGATAAAGCTTTTGTTCACACACAAGAGCGGTGATTTCGCTGCGATATCTGTAAAGGAGCAAAGTTGCGCCGCGCCGATCTCCTAACTGGAGAGTCACATATGGTATAAGCGTTCTTAATATGCCGGATAGTACGAAATGCTATCCGCTATGGTGTGAACATGAACAGAAATTGTGCCTTGATAGGGTGACATGATGCTATAGAGTCTCCACACAGTTACGTATTACGCATAAAAACACTTTTCAGCGACAGAAAGTACAACTTGAGAATGCGTTTTTTCCTCTTTTAACTTTAAAAGACAGAGGTTAAGATCCTTAAAACGTTTTCTGACTTCCTTAAGAGAAATTAAAATAAAACAATATAAAACTAATAAAAACAACAACAACAACAAACGAATACCTTTCCGAATCTTGCTGGTAATCCTCTTGCATGTGGAATTTTTAGTTTGAAATAAAGTGATTGTCCAATCTAAGAAATGAATGCAAAAAATTAATTCGATAGTGAGCGACACAGACACTAAGTTCCATTTTCAGTCAATTACACAATAATTGGTGACTATGTGAGGGGGGATTGACTCATGCAGTCTGCCCGTCTGTTGCTAGACAGTCAGTTTATCATATGTCGAACAGCCAGCTTACCAACCCGCCAGTCAATCCGGTCGCTCAGTCAGTCAGTCAGTCAGTCAGTCAGTTAGTCAGCCAACCAGCAAGACAGTAATTAATTCAGTCAGGCAGTTACCGGATAGTTGGCCGGTAAGTCCGCGAGTCAGTAGCAAGTCGGTCAGCCAGCCAGCCAGCCGGTCATTCGGTCTGTCTGTCAGTTGGTCAGTAAGTTTGTCAACCAAAACCTCTCAGTAAGTCAGTTAATTTCTCAGTGAGTGAGTTCGCCAGTCTGTCATTCAGTCACTCGCTAAGTCAGTCAATTAGTCACTCGGTTTAAGTCAGTCAGTCAGTCAGTCAGTCAGCCAGCCAGCCATTCAAATTAGTCAGTCAGTCCGTTGGTCAGTCAGTCAGCCACGTTGCGAGAAATTCATTGATTCACTTTTTCATTAGGTCAGTCAGTTCTTGCATGGAATCCTTAACAAGCCAGATGTTGAAAGGGAATTTATATTTAGCAATTTAAATTTGGATTTTGTCTTCTATGTAATGCAGAATGGTTCTCGAAATGTTGCTTTCTGCGCATGGCCGAATTTCGGAAGCTGACAAATTGCATCTGGAATAGAAGGCGGCGAAATGATAGACCTATTGTCGGCGCTTGGGGTAGTTTTAGTTCTTTAAAGCCAGACAGAAAATGGCTCGACAAGCTTCAAAGGGCCTTTTTTTTTCATCGCTAAAAACCACGGAGGTGAATGGGTTAAAAAATGTAAGCTATCCAAGATGCATTCAAAAAGCTGTATTCATACGATAATTTATATAAATACATACCAACTCTTTCGGGTCTTCGACAAAATCATCACCGTCCTCGTTTCCTTTATCATCACAAGGATAGGCTTCGATCTGCGGAAAGGAAACTCTGGTAATAAGCTCTGTATAATCGTTGTTTAGTGATGACTTCCCCTACTCCTTACTACCCATCATTTGATTACCAAACTTTTAATTATCTCCAAGTCGCACCTTGGCAGACACGATAATAAGCCATTTCCGAGTTCCCCCGGGCCTCTGTTTCAAAACGAGGGTAGGTGCTCAGCCTTTGATATGGAAATCATTTTTCATTCTTATACAAATAAAACTCATTTTCACAAGAAAGGTTGTGCACCTAGCCTCATTTTGAAAGTGAGGGTTTTTGGACCTCGGAAGTGGCCTTTTCTTTTGGTTTTTCACTTAGTTCTACGTAACTGATGATATTTCCTATTTCAATCGAATTCTTGATTCCAGGCAATTTACAAGCACCATTTGAGGAAGTTACCAAAATTTATTGCAGAATTAGATTTCGTAACGCAATGTCGTCCTCCAAAACAAACCCTGCTTAAATAACTAGTACAAAGAAGACAAAAACTTCTTATTTACCTGTAGATGACCTTGTTCATTCCCCTTGTGGTCTGTTATCGTAAGGCTTTCCTCAACTTCAATCTGTGCAAAGGAATAAACAACATACAAGAAAGAAAAGAAGAAGAGGAAGAAGAAAAATTAAGTATGGATAATTGAAATAAATAAATAAATAGACAAGTAAATAAATAAAAAAATAAGATGACCTTATCAAGACGCGACCACAGCTAAGAAGTCTCTAAACTGCCGCGAAATGTGTCCCAGGGCTTAATGGAAAGAGATAACATTGCGAAAGCGCAAGGAAAAGCGTATGTAAAGAGCTTCTTTCACTGGTAGGCTAAACTCGGGCCAGTTAGCAACTCTTGAAAGAACAACGACCCCCAAGGTGAATACTAGCGAAGTGTCAGTTTAAGGGCGTCCAAATACTTTGAATTAAAGGCTAACAAACATACCTTATATGCTAAGCTTTGAAGATAGACATGGGCCGAACCGATCAACACCTCAGCATCATCCGGCTCCCAGAATGGATCTCTCTCCTGTTTTAACGAAATAAATAAATAAATAAGTAAACAAATAAACAAATAAATAAATAAATGGATGGAAATCCAGTCTTGAATACCGTAAATACGATATACTGTACATTTAGAGAATAGCTGATAAGGTGATACTCGGTAAAGAAATATCAAAAAGTGTCAAATGTTTCTAAAAACATATTTGAAAACATTTGACAATTTTTGATATTTCTTTACCGAGGATCACCTTATCAGCTATTGAAGTACAAGTGTCACGCATCCCTGACGGTTTTTCCGTTAAACACACGTTTAGAGAATGGCCAACTTAAAGAAGTTACAGGGTCGGATGTTAAAGACGCGGATACTCTGACGAAAATGCTCGAGGACATCGACAGAACCGGGAAAAAGCTAAGAATATGCACCTCACAAGTACATATATTGCGATACAGTTAGAATCCGCGACGAACAACCCGGTTTTTAAGAACCTGTTAGGCTAAAATTTGCCAGTAGTTAGCCCACCTCTTAACAAGAACCTGTTTAGCCTAAAATATGAAACAGGTTCTTATTTTCTAAAATCTCTAAAGTAGTTCTGTACACTTGGGGAGTAAATACTCTTAATAGCTATAATGTATTTTTCCCTTCAGAAAAGAAAAAGAAACCTATTCAAGAACCTAAATAGCCTAAGTAAATTTGCGAATATTACCATTTATGTTAGAATCTGTTTAGGCTAACTTGGCGGGAAAATACAGGTTCTTTGTTGCGGGTTTTTACTGTATGTTCTAGTTTTCGGGTTTTGACCTTTGTCGAGTCAAAAAAAATGGATAAGCTTGCGGGAGCTTATTCCAAAATTTACGGTTTTCAACAAAATACTGACGAAATGTAAAAATTTTAGTTATGACAACGATGTCGCTACTGTGTTTGAATAGTGGAAGTGAGGCTAAGCGATCCAGAAACCTGTGGTAGATCCCAGTCCTCTCCCTCCACGTAGTTTTGATACATTTCCTGCATCAAAAACTTCCGGTTCAGGAACTTGTTCCGGTCCCAAATCCACTCTGCATCATCCTCCAAGCTTTTCATCTTGACTTTCACCTACCGAAAAACGTATAGTATATCCCATTTTATCATGATTTTGCAATTGGCTTTTCATCTCAGTTAAATTCTTCCAAATTGTATTGTATTTACGTAAGGATAACGCATACATATTGCTCAACGTAGAAGCATAGAAAATTAAGTTCGCTCCTTTTTGATGGAATCATCTAGCTCTATCAGCACGGACATGAAGGAAGCCAATTACAACAAAAGCAAAAGCAAAACAAAACAATGTTCAATAGTACCTCAGTTCTTCCTTCTTTCAATCCACGAGCTTGTGGAGATATTAACAAAATTTCAAACTTCACCTAAAAGTTAATGAAAAAGTATTTTAGAATAGATCGGACTGTTAAAATAATAATAATAAAAAAGCTAAACATTCTCAGACAAAACCGACAACACCAACTACACCTTTCCCAAAAAGAAATGGCGCTGATGTCATTTTTGCCAGGAAAAAATAAACCGCGTCTGATCTTGCCTAAGACGCAAAGTTTTTCCGTACAAATGCAATATATAATTTCTTAGCGTGAGAAGCGAGACATTCCTGATATTCCCGCATAAAAGGTAGAGTCAACGACTTACTTATCTGGGATG
Organism: Porites lutea; assembly: GCF_958299795.1. NCBI lineage: Eukaryota > Metazoa > Cnidaria > Anthozoa > Scleractinia > Poritidae > Porites > Porites lutea. The sequence continues at coordinate 31,074,807 of NC_133203.1, read as the reverse complement.
TTTCTTAATGAAAGGAGTCTTTGATTTCCTCATTTAAATATCAATCTTTTTGTCACCGTAAGATACCTTTTTATCAAGTTCTTCTGCCATGGCATTAGTTTCACTTATCATGGGTACCATTTGTACCAAGTCTTCTTGTAAAAGCATGTCATCTTGAATAGCAGAAAAGAAAAAATATTTAGTACAGTGGCTAGGCAGGATTGGAGCTTCAAAATAAAAAATAAAAATAAAAATACCACTTCAAAATAATAAAATACAATGATTAAAATAAAATAAAACTGCAAGTCTAATTAGTCGTTCGCAACAATCACAGTGGAAAAGAAAGGCTTTGGACTATTTATCGCTTTGTTTTGTTTTGTTTTTTGGAACATGCGCTACAGCACTTATTACATGTAAAGCATCCTCAACTCTACGCGGCGCTTATTTGAGGTATGCGGGCTTAAATAAAGTTATCTTATTGGTGATTTACACGCTACTAGGGTTTTACGCACTATACCTTTGCGCTGTTTCCAAAAAAAAAGGATAAAGAAAAACGGCCAAATTAGCCTTTCAAAAGATTTCCAAATTTCTAGGTCTATTTCCCCTCGTAATTAAATGTACAAAAAACAAACAAACAAACAGTGCGGCCTTTATTCGAGCAGATAGTGTACACTCAATTTAAATATTAAGACTAGGATTTGTTTATTACGTACTTTTCGTTTGACCGCTGCCTTTACCCATGTCAAATCCAGAGTTAGCCGCTATTTCCTCCTGGGCCAAGTCATAGCTGATTTCCTCAAGCTGAACTCCCTGTTTTTTCTTCAGATCAAGTTCCACTGGGTGATGCAGAACGAACAAACTACTTGAACCGAACACCACTCTACAAAAACAAGGACCAATGATTGAAAAGTTAGGGGACTTTTCAATAATGCGTTTTCATTACACTAAAACCAAAACCAAAGCCAGACTGATTAAGTTCCCTAATGAACCAATGAGAACTGAAAACGAACGACAAAAGCGCGGGTAAACGCGTATGAACATCGCCAGTGACAACAGACACAGACCACTCACACGATGTTTTGAATCAACATACAGCTTTGTTGGTATATCCCAAGCAAAACCCTTTTCTATCCACACGTTTGTGTTTTTTCAGTTTTAAACGTTGACTACAACGCTACGCTAAAATTTAACAGTTTGTTCTCCGTAAAGTTACTTATAGTTATATCTTTCTTTCAATGTAGATGATTTCTCTCACGTGCAATTTTTTCTTTAATGTTTGATCCACAGCTCGTTGAAGGCAAAATACCCTCCCCATTCAAGCGTCCTTTTTTAAACTAGCGCTTTTCCCAACAGCAGAAATCATTTTGTAAACACCTGGGCCCAGTTGCTCGAAGCATGGTTAGCGTTAACCAGCGTTTAATACCTTGACAACGTATTGGTTTTGATACTGCTTAACCAATGGTTAAAGCTAACCATGCTTTGCGCAACTCAGCCCTGGGCGCTTAAGCTACGTGCGCAATAACTACAGACGCACTCAACAACTCCCAACACTGTTGGCCTAACAATGTCGGGAGTTGTCGAGTGCGTTTGCACGTGGCCAAAAGTTTGACCGGTTTTAAATTTTGTGCAACAACATGCAACAGGGTGTGCAGACGGACGCAACATGTAACATCTAACAATGTTCGGAGTTGTTGGTTAACAATGTTGCGTCCGTTTACACAGGGCTTTATACGAAGAAACATGGTATTGCACCGTACACTTTCTTCTGTATGTTGCTCAAGTTGTAAAACTTCTGTCTGAAGTTTTACAGTGAAGTAAAAAACCAACCAACAAACGTAAACAAGACAAAAACAAAAAAGAACCTGTCATTGTGGTGTATTTCTGTTTCGTCTCGTGCAGGTTTGCCATTCACCATCAGCTTTGCATCAGGATGAGCGAGGATTGTTATGGTATTACTTTTATGCGTCACTGTAGCGTGATCGGTAAGAATGCTATACACAACAAAGGTGATTAGTTACTTTAATATATACTGAACAGGATAATTTATTTGAGCATAATACTATAGGTACTTCTGCTTCACAAAAGGGGACCTAAAATTGTTGTCTTAACGACGCAATTCGGACTCGTTATCGAGTAAAAACTATGCCGCTAAACCTCAGCTACATGAGTCATCGGGGCTTTAGAGAAACGATCCCGAGCTCGTGTCGTTCAATTGAATCAACCGATGTTGACAGAGGTTGCCACTGCCACCGATCCTAACTATTGCTGTAAATAATTATAAGACAACGAACAAACCGACAAAAAATGTGAACATTTTGCGATATATATCCAAGGATTAAACAAGAGCTTTTTACACTTTTGTAACAAAACCAGAAACAAACAAACAAAACAAAACAAAACAAACAAGAAAAAGCGACAATGAAAATATCACGTTTCTGTCGCGTGTCAAAAAAGTGTTTACGTGTCATTAATTTATTGTAGTTCATTATATACTTACCCCAGCCCACTTAATACAATCTCTGGAAGGGGATCTGCTTTTTTGTTTCCAATTTTTGTTTTACCTGATGCAAACGCACAGAATTCGAATGGTTACATACTTACTACTGTAAGTTTCCAGCATTCGACTTCTACAACCGTATGTATTAGTTGCTATAAAGCAGGCCGTTTTCCCCTACAGCGCATGCGCGTATCACACGCCATGACGCAATAAAACTGTTTCCCGCCAAGAGTCTCCAACTAGCAGGCAACATAGCAAAATCGCTGACGTCGTAGGGTAACAGTGCACTCAGTACCGCAAATGTTGACCGTTCGGTGAGATGAACTTCCGAAAATTTGTAGACAAGGGGGACTTTCTTTGTGGGCTTAGTATTTAAAAACTTGTAAATTCTATGTCCTTCGATTCTCAACGGGCAAATTTAAGAAAGATAACCTGTCTACAGTGAAGATGACGCGCGCCAATCCAAAAATCAACTTGGCTATTGGCAGAGCGTCGAATTGGGAACCGGAAGTGGAATTTGGTCCTTTCAGCGCGCTTTCGCTTGCTTATTTTACTTTACATTGTATTTACTGAATCGGCCTCGCTCGAGAAAGATTCTAGCTCAAGAAGTACCGTTATAAAGCGTGCGAAAAGAAGCAGAACGTGAGAGTAATCCTTTTCCACCAGTATGCCTGACTTCAATCAACGCCGCCACACGTGTAAAGTTGGTTATTAGAGAGATTTAGAGTCACTTTTAACGGCAAACGTGAATCTGTGTCACGTGACCAAATTTTCCTCTACTTGTCTTTCGCTGTTCATTACTTCTACACAAAAAATTGTATTTTTATGTTTTAACGATGCAAATTGCAAATTTTGATTTTATCTGCTCATTTTCTATTGTTGAGAAATTCTTAACTTGAATCTGACGTTTGTCGTTTGCCGTTTAAGTCACTCTAAATCTCTCTATTGTTCACCGTGTTTGCTCCGAAAGGTTTTTCTGCGGGTACGACGGTTTTGCCCTCAAACTCCACAACCAAAACTTTGAAATTCCAATTAAATCTTGAACGCACGAACGCTTTGATATTTAAACCTTAGGGCGTGAATGTTACGACGTGTTGTAATACATACATGAACAAATAAATAAATAAATAAATAAATAAATAAATTAATTAATTAATTAATTAATTAATTAATGCGGATTTTAAATATTTCCCTGTTACTAGACGTAAGTAAACGTTACATTAAGAAACTGAAGCAAGCCGGGGAGGAAGGGTAAACACAGTTAACTAAGCAGGGTCTGCGAGAAACCATTACACTGTACATGCATCCAAAATTAACCCTGAAAGTTACCTGGTTTAATAAAGTGTATAACTTTTCTTGAAAGCTGTGAATCTTCGTTGAGGTTCCAAAAGTGCGGAGTTGTTTTCAGCATTTCTTTTTCCTTTCTCTCTTGCTCTTCTTTTGCCTGTTGATATTAAACATGTCACTTCAAGAACACATAGGGAGAGAAATCGTAAAATGAATTAAATTAAAATAAAAGGATACGTAATGCATGTCGCAAAGCCAAAATTGATATGATGTTTCGTCTGTAAATGGTGTTCAGCCACGTTAATGTTGACATCACTATTTCTTGTCACTCGTTTTTGACCAGTCAATCGCGCGCTAAGGTTTCTGCCAGTCTCACAAATGTAAGTGGCCTGCCAGTTACAGCATCTCTATTGTATATCAATCCCCGTCTGTCCGGCTCCGGTCTACAATTGACACTGTTTTTTAGCACGCGATGTTACTTGTCAAGCGCGAGTAAACATTGAAATTATGCTTTGTAAAAGGGAAAAAAAAGCTAGTTACTTATTTACGATTGCGCGCAAATGAAAACTACAAATGTACTTCAATGAAGATCAACCCAGTTTTTTTCCGGATTTCCAAGTAAAACTTATGATTAGCCTGCGTAGCAAGCGTTTCCGTTTGGTTTCGGAGCAAAGAAAGACCGAGAACGAGATTTTCGGTTTTGGCCGCGCCATTTTCGGCGCGGTTTTTTACTCTCGTCCCTCTTTCTTTGCAGCGAAACCGCACGGAAACGCTTGCTACGTTTGCTACACAGGCTAACTGATGGTGGAAAGGATAAACGTGCCCCACCTTGTTTGCTGCTTCCTGCTCAGCTAATCTCTCTTGCCACGACTTCTTCATCTCCTCCATTTCACGCTGGTTTTGTAAAAGCTGCAAGGAAAACATCAGTAGCATTATTAACGCAACAATGCATCAGTGACTCAATTTTAAAGCGATGGCATCATCAGGTTTACCTGTACGTAAAATTTATATTGGACGCTTATCGGTGAACCCCATTAAGACCCTCTATTTGGAGCACATGTATAGAAAAAAAATATAATTGAAAGGTAATTGCTAAAGATAAGGTTGATTGTATACTGAAATGTAAATTTTTGATAAACAAAGTATAGAATTGTAGAAAAATTCGCTCAAAATAAGTTTCATATATTGTGTAATGTCAATGTTTCTACCTCGTTTTTGCAGAGTATGATTCTCTTCCTTTGTGACAGTCAAAATTTACTTAGTTAGTAAGCCAGTTTTAACTTCTTTAGTTTTATGATTCACAGATGGGGAATTTAAAAAGAAAAACTGATTAAAAAATAAACAAATGAATATAAAAATGAATAATGAATATCACAGAAAAATTAAAAATAAATAATGAATTATTTGGGGAAAAAAACAAAAAAACAAAAAACAAAAAACAAAAAACAAAAACAAGGAACAATGAATAATCTTGATCCAATTATTCAACCCCCGAATATTACTGCTTAAGCTGTCTTTCATAACTAAAACATTTACAATAGGTAAACCCAACCATTCCCCGAACTTAAACGTAAGTTAAACCTTGGCGTACAAACTCTTTCTTCTGATCAGGATTACTTTTATTTCCCAATTAAGTAAGAGTGTAAGCTGTCGCACAGGAAGTACATTGTATTACTCATGATTGACAGTTTTGCGAAACGTCCCCGGCTGTAAAAAAGTGGCAGGGATTGTTGGCAAAAAATAAAGTTTGTGTTTGATTTGTTTCACATTATGTTGAATAGATTTTTACGGACTTTAAAGCTGAAACTTAAGGAAAAACATTTGTTTTATTGAAAAAATGATAGTACAGAGCGTAATGTTGATCATAAAAAAAGAAAAAAAAACAATTGATCGCTATATTACGGAAGACAAATACACAAAAGAACTTTGATCTGTTAATTTGTTGACCATTTTACACAAAGGATAAAAGTAGCAATTAACTCGTTTACAAACCTGCTGTTCCATTTCCTTCTTCATTTCGTTCACCTCTGAAGGATAAAAACAGTTGCAAAGGTTTTAAAATAATAAATTCCAGTCTCAAAAAGCTCTCGGAATTTTTAAGTATTGTAGCTTTCGATTTCGACTTTGTCCCACAGTCTTCATCACCAATTAACGCTCAGTGTTGTTAATTGATAAGTCACGTGATAACAAATGATTAAAAATCGCGGAAGTTCATTCTAGGGTCGGACACTGACGTCTGCTTCAGATGGCCTTTTAATTTTTGAGACCATTTTTGCAAATGGTTGCTGACAACAATTTTTAATTTGGCCTTTTTAATTTGTGACACCATCTGACAACAATAGATTTTCTTCATTAGCATTCAATTTGGCCCATGTGAAATGCGACGTTTAAACCAGACTATAATTACTAAAAATGGACTGCACAGAGATAAAAGGATAGCAAACGCGCAATAGTTTACCTTCTTCAGACACTCCTACCATCTGAGGTTGTCCGGGTTCCCCTGGAACAATGATAGGCTGACCAGCCATTTTCAACTGCTCCATTAACTTTTGGTTTTCTTCTCGCAGTTCACGGATCAGCTTCTCTGTCGGGCTTTCATTGACAACAGCTTTGGTTTTGATGGACTTCGCTCTGTCGGCTAAAAAACAGTGTATCGTACAAATTAAAAGGGTGGCTTCTAATCAGAGGCATCTGCTTCTAACACAGAGGTACAACTGTATTTTCATCAGGTTCGGGCGGGTGGAAAGTCATTGTGAATGGTATCAACGTCTTTCCCAGGTTTCTCTCACGCATCAGGGAACGCGTTGGAGAAAACCCTGGGAAATGGTTTACAAATGGTAAACGGCTCAGGTTGTGCTATTGTGTTGTGGGTGTACTTGGAGAACTCATTAGAAACTAAGTTTGCTCTGTGTGAAGACAAAGATGGTCACCTTACCGAAACGCAATGTTGACAATGTCTCATCAAAATTGATGTCAGCGGGGCTCAAGGCAGCGATCTACAAAAAATGAAAAAAATTCTTTCACACATTTAACGCACAGGTTACAGACTCATAAAGCTTGGACTGTTAGACTGAAAAAGTAATCGGTGCGCGTACAACTATTAGAAACAATAGCCGACAAAAAAAAAAGAACAAAAAAACACAAACCAAAGCTGGCAATTACACTTTCTTTGCAAAGCTGACTAGCAAATTTCTCACCATTATCGTCTTGCTGTTTCCACCCAAAGCATTTTTGAGCAACTTGGTGAGGACAGAGTCGCGGAAAGGAACTGTAGGCAAGAAAATTCAAATGTCATCGAAAAATAAGTCATGTCCCCCTCTCCACTAGATTTTAGTGGATAATTAAAAAAAAAACGAACAATTATTGGAACGGCTGCTTTATTTTTTTGATGTGAGGGGGAGGGGGTATCGGGACAAGCATTTTTTCTAGCCCATTACTGTGATAGAATTTTCCCCAAAAATTAGACCGCGAGCGGTCAGCCTTCTTTCCTCAGAGCCACGCGCGGCGAACAAAAAAATGAAATTACGCAAATTAATGGTAAAAAGGGTAAAAAAAAAAAAAAAAAAAAAAAAGAAAGAGAGATTGGTGCAGAGCTTCGCTCGAGATTTAGAACTCATTAATAGCGGCTTTGCCGCTCGCCCTACACGCGCACTCTCGTTTTACTGTAGCTCAAAAGAAAAATGAGAGATTGCCCACTGTCTACTCCAAGTAATAAGTGTAAGATTATTAAATATACGTAAGAATTTATTCCGTCTAAGTCTATATTACCATATTCTACTGCGTAGAGCAGACAAAACCTTTGCTTACAAATTTACCAAAATGCGATAGTTGAGCTTACTGTTTTTGTTATGTTTCGTTTGTTTGGATGTTTTTCCTCAGCAGTTTAAGCATTGGTTTTGGCAAACGTGCATCAGAATTTGAGGGTCCTACTAGTTATGCGAAATAGCTTACCAAGAGCTCCTTTCTTTCCCATTGACAGATCGGCCAAAGCTAAAAAAAAAAAAGAGAGAGAGAGAAACAATACAGATCAAACCTTAAGGCACAAGGAAAGGCTGTGTAGCAGACTAGAGAACTTATGAAGAGTTTTATAAGATTCGCAGAAACATGTGTTAATTGTCATTTATACCTTTGATACAGTTTCCTAGGGTGGAAAGCGACTGGTTGATAGCTGATCCCTCCTTTAGTCTATCGCCTGTGGCTCCAGTAGAGTCTGCTCTCTCGCTAAGGAAACAGAACGATACTTTTTAAGCCTTTTGTTCTAAAAGCTTACTATGAAGGGTCTGTGCACAAAAAAAAAAGTCTTGTAATTATCGTATAAAACACTTATTTGCAGAAATTTCGCAATCATGGTAACATCCTTCTTTGTTGTTGCTGTTATTGTTGTTTTTAATTTATAGATTGATTTATCTACAGCGTGTATGTTTTTCAGAATTAAATTAGGAATATGGAATATTTATATTTTTCATGAATCAGGGTTCTTTTTGGAAACTGCGTTACTTTGAGCCCTGAGTCTTAGAAAAACTTGGTATCAGCCGCCGCATACCAGCGACTGCGATTAATTGTAACGTTCTTGAAAGACTGCACGGACTGAGCTAGCCTGAGGACGGATTAGACAAAGGGAAAACCTGAATACGACATCCACCAAACTGAGGAAACGTTTTCAAAACGGTAAACAATCCTTGTATCAGAAACGTTGAACATACCTTCCAGCCAGATCCACCAAATTGACAATAGACGTTTTAGTCATCATCTGGCCTGCTTCATTTTTTCCTTTCTGGGCAAAAGTTATGGCCACGATGGTGTGGGCACGGCTAGAAAAGGTAGAGGAAGCAGAAAATTGTCTCCCTTACATTTTTCCCTCGCTACACGCGTCAAAGTGTTAAACAAAAGTTTTCTACCCCTAACTGAGTTTCCACTATCCTAGGAGTGCCATAGCAGCTTAAGGTTGACCGCACTACCAGGCTCTACATCCCACACTTTTTACAAACAGCAGCTAGAATCAGTTCGCCAAATCAGTGAAAATGCCGTGACTGTAGACACTACAGTGCTGACCAATTCAAGTGTATGGGAAAACTGTTGTTAATTAAAACTATAGATATAGATGGGGCTTAATAGGGTTTTTCATCCATTTGTAGCATGATGACAATTAAGAACAGTTATTCCTCTTGGCCTTTGTTAAAGATGCTGAGTGTTGGTCAAATTTTAAATTCTACGCTACTTCTACTCGTGTCACCCACCAGGCGTAAAGAAAGGCTTCATTACATGAGAAAGGCTCAGAGCTACTTCCTCTCAAACCACATTTGAGGAAATATCAAAAATTCCCAAAGTCGCCTGATAAAAAGAGGCTACCCTGCCGTTATTGTGAGAAAAAACCTCTCTGAGGTAAAATTCGCCGACAGGAAAACAGCGCTTTAACAGAGAAACAATTAATCCGCACATAAAAAAACTACATGTACTTCCTTTTGTTACACAATACCACCCCGCTTTGCCCAGCCTGAAGGGAATACTAATGGAGAAATCGCACCTTATAAAAAACCAGAAACGGCTAAGAGAAATCTTTATTAAAGGAGGCTTCCCTCATCTCAAATCGCAAGGGAAAACCTCTTAAGGACCTATTAGTTACAGCGAAGCTCTGAAGGTCGTATAACTTCCATTACGACTAAGTGCAGGAGTTGTGTGTTGCCCGTCGCCTATTTTTAACCAGAGATAATTACCTGCTGGTCGCATTCATATTGGTGGCAGCCACTGTTCTATTCCGCGTTCCTTCTTCAATGCGGTTTTCAATATCATTGTAGTCTTTAACAGGCACGGTCACTAGGCTTTCGACTGAACAAGGAAACAAAAGAACTCACAGTTCACAATGATGCCAAATTTGAGTTTGCTCAGACACTAAAGCTCCCAGGACTGTTATGCCTTAAGATGGTTATGTTGCAGCTCTTCAAACCACTTCAACAAATGTTACTCTTACCTACAAATCCTTTAGAGGGGTGTTGCCTGACTTTCAGTCCTCCCTTTTTGTTACTTGCTGGGTTTAGTAAGTCACGCACCTGCAGAAAGCACAATTATCATTGACTAAACAAGGAGACAAAACGATTGTATTGTACTAATACAAAAATCGTTGTTGCGTATCGTCCCGTGTAACATCACCTTTATGCAGCCCCTTTTTTGTGGGAGGAAGCAAAGAAAGGCCTGACATCGTCTGGTTTCAAATGTGTGCATGAGTGTCACTCAGAAAAAGTTTGAATGGATGCTGATGAGCAGTTATAAAGGTCTGGCCTGTTTAAAGCCGGCTAAGGGAGAATGTTTCTTTTAAATACCTGCTCATTGTAGATTTCTAGCATACTGAATGTGACCTGAAAAAAGTAAAAAAAAAAAGAACTAAGTATAATTATGTAGAACTAAGAGAATTAATGATGCACTGCATGGAGCAAGCTGAGATGTCAGGGGTTTCAAAATGTTTTGAAGCAGGCGGCAGACTCTGGAAAAGTAGACAGCTGTGACAATCAAGGGGTTGCAAAGCCCTTGAAGCTTGGGGGTCTAGACTAGCTGGTGACATGCAATCAAGTATCCAGTGGAACTCTGGTGATCGCCGGCTTGTTTTACAACAACTGAGCTATTAATGAACTTTTATAGACACTCTATGAAACACCATTAACTTAGAAAAAATAACAGTTAATTAATTAATTTCCTTAGTTGTTGGCAGGATCACTGTAACAGTGCGTGGCGCCACTGTGCGGTCCCATAACAGTCCCTCCCCCATGAGAGATAAACCTACCATAGCTAAGACAAATGCCCCTACTCTTTTCGAACAGTGGGTGGGTTCTTTAACATGCCACAGGATTTACATGTTCCAGGGTGCTGAGGCGGGGCCCATGGTATATCATCCTAATCTGAGAAGACTTAAAAGTCTAACCATTTGCAGTTTTATTACAAAGGCAACACTTTCTCCTCAGTTCCAGGGTTTGAACCAATGGCCTTATGCCCGGCAGGCTAGGGCTTAGAGTTTAATACTACTCAATGTAAACTCCTTGCTAACTTGAAGAATTCCACTTTTCCTACGATTTTAAGTTGCACATGTACTTTGACCCCAAAATCAAGATAAATCAAACTGTCACTTGAGTCACACTGTTTTATTAATTTTGTCTCCCTTGGGAGTTTGAGTTAAGTGTGTTGTACTTAAGAAATAACTATTTTAACGACTAGCAAAGAATTCTGCTAAAAAAAATAATAGGTTTCCTTTTATAGATTACAGGTGTATGCCCTATGAAAGCACACAGTTAGGGTCCGAGACCTACCCAGAACCATCATGTCTCTGTTCTCTTGTCACAATGTTCAACATTTGAATAAGCTTTTGAATTAGGTAACTGTAGATACCAGTCCAAAGTACAAGAGAGAACAACGAACAGTAACTGAAGTTGTTGGGTAACAATGTATCCTTCTCCATTGGCGAAGTCCACTGTAACTTTATACCACGATATATTTTCTAGACTCCACAAAGGTTCCATTCACAGTATATATGCTCATCATGTACATGTGCTCCTCTTTATGTGGTACACTGTCCTTTCCCCTCATAACCCCCCCCCCCCTCCCCTTTTTTTTTGGCTGGAACCTTTGTTTAGCTCTTTAATTTACATGTTATACTCCTTATGGTTACTACATATTTAGCCCAACAAGAATGTATACCAAGGAGACCCAACTGATCTGTATTCCACCCAGGAGGGCCACCCCTCTGGTTCCCCTTACAGTGTAGTTCCTGGTGACTAGAGAATAATTATGGCCAGCCTCACCCCCGGAAAATGATCAGGACTCCTGTCCAGGGTAGCTAACGCCGGCAGCACTCAATCTTGTCTCTCCCCAGGAGGGCTTCACTCCTGGTTCCAGCTTACCCCTAGAGCTAAGTGTTCCCGTGCCATCAGAATTTTGCCCATTATTTTTGTGTGTTTTCTGTGTATATCTGACATAGAACCTTTATGCAAAACCACTGCCAATTGGAAGAGTTTATTAAATGCAGAGTTGTAGGGAACTCACAAGTGTGAGATTTGCCCATAACAATGATTTTGTGAAGTTGAGTGAGCAATGAGGGCTTTTCTTGAATGAACCCCCCCCCCCCCCCCCCCTTTAAATTCCCTACAGCTACTTACTAAATCAAAATGCCAAATTAATGTACTTCAGAGGGAGTAATTAATTTCTGGGAGGATCTCAGTTAGTATTAGACAGATTGCAATTATGCTGTCTTGTAAACAAAAGTCAGTCTAGTTCTGTTATAAAATCTGTAGATAAATTTTATGAGTGTTCTCTTCCAGCTTACTTGATACTCTGTTTCTGTAGATTGTCCTCTTTTAACTTCTATTTCACTGAACAGCTCCTCACAGAATATTGGAATAATACCTAGTATCAAAAGCAAACAAACAAATAAGTAACTAATAATAATAGTAATAATAATGATATGGTAGATCACAAAGAAAGTAGGTTAGGCATTGACTCTTTTATTTTCAGATGCTAAATCAGGAAACAATAAGAGCCAATGGCTGGTGAAATTCGCAGGCGATTTCACGTGAACTCACCGCCTACTTTTCTTTGGAAATTACCCCGATTTAAAAAGAGTGTAGTGATCACTGTGTTCTGTTCAAACACTCTAATTTTTGCTCTAGATTGCTGGAAATGCATTCTAAGAGGCCGAGATTGCAAACTTTTTCCACAAACTCACGCCTTTGCTGCAAGTTTTTTCCCTCTCCACCTACTCCAAAGCTGGCCAGCTACATAAAATCTTATTGAAAACCCTGGATAAAAAAAGAACCATAATCTAACTTTTGAGTTTCTATGTACAGTAGTGTTAGGGTAAGAGCTCAGCATTGGCTCAGATTTTTTTTTCTGGATCAAATGGAGACATGAAGAAGCAATTGAGTAAGAACGCCATCTTGACTACTAAAAAAGTCTGCTTAGCTTTTCCTTAGCTACATCCTTGAAGACCTGCTAATTTTTTAATATACAGTTCAATGAACCCCTTTATAGACAACGTAATGTGAAGTGTACCTTTGTTTTCTCCATAACCAACCATGGAGTATGATTTTCCTGAGCCTGTTTGACCGTATGCAAACAGCGAACAGTTATATCCTTTCCATGCATTCTCAAGCACTCCTCTACCAAGATCATCAAACACCTTTTTCTACAAGATTGAAATTAAAGCACATTGTATAAACTGGTAAAAACCAAAGGTTACCGAGTGCAGGCGACAACAATCAGAGGTCCAAAAGCTTTTGCCCCAATGCTGTACTTTGCTTAAGTTTCAAGTGAAAGATGGTCAAAACACACGTGATCAGATTACGAGGGGTAGAAGGTCCAAACACGCTTGATCAAATTGCATTTTGTGCATTCTATTCATTCTTAGTGGAAGTCCAAACAAATGCTGGCTACCCGTACAGAACATGCAGATCTGCAGACTGGTCTTTTTTTCGTCTGCTCAACTGTCTTCAGCAGGCCTGCAGATCACTTGCCTGAAATGTCTGCAGTTAGTATGCATGCAGTTGGTCTGTATTAAGTGTGCAGTTCGATTTTATTTAGTCACGGAAAGGTGAACACAAAAAGTGGATCGGTTCTAAAAGTATCCCTTCACTGTCAGTGAGCTGCAAGTGAAAAGGTGAATGACAGACCTTTAGGTCTGCAGATTGACTGCAGCAAAGTGAATGGAGTATTAGATGTCAGCTAAAAATATACGAAGAAAACAACACGCTGCAAGCCAAAAGGTGACCTAAAGGTGACCTTTATTTAAGAATGGAAAGAGGCATCGAGAGAGTAACTTAAAATTATCTTTTTTAAAAATAAAGAGAATAACAGCGATTAATGCTCTACATAAAGTTTACACGGACAGCAGGCAAATGATCTTTTGATTCGTTGCAACGGGCTAAGCTGGACATTGCTCACCTTGACGTTTTGTCCATGATCCACGATCTTCTACACTTTTTACATGAAAGAAATCAACCCAATTTTACTTTGGTCGTCGTTAAATTTTACAATGGACTAAGGAACGAACATTGTTACCACGAGCGTATAAGAATCTTGTAAGTGCGAACCCCATCTGAGATTCTTGTATCTGTGTTGCTTGCTCTGGTTCGATTTGTCGATACTTAGCGTAGAAGTCACTGTTCAGCGCGTTATTTGCAAATACGTTTGAGCTGTTCCATCCAAAAACTTCAACAGAACTTCCATCTCGAAACAGAACTAGATGCAAAAAAACTCAGAATGTTTGCGCCTTTCATTCAACGGTCGCAAATGTTTGGGATCCCGTGTTTGTCTAGAGATGTAATGGGATCTCATATAAAAGGACCGACCAATTAGATCACGGCCTAGAATGTCTCCAGGGAATTAGCGATAACATTCCCACACTTGCCGGTCACGGAAAAAAATTTATTGAAAGTATACAATTTGAAGGTTTATTCAATAAGTGATCTTCCTTGAGCACAAGCTTACTCACATTTCTTAGAGGTACAGTCAACGTTTTCGCGTTATAAAAGCCGTAATCTGTGCCAAGGCTTTATCTGGCGATTCATGTTATTGGCACTCAAGAAAGTCAGATCGACCGCAGCTGAATTGTAGCGTTACTTGCAGCTACTTCGCAGCGTTTGAAAGTCGGCAACTGCGCTGCAAAACCGCTGCCAAGAGCTTCAAAGAACCTTCAAAGGCTGCACAGCGCTTTTGCAGCCCGCTGCAACTTGAATGAAGCTGCTGTTTGGCTTCTAAAAGGTTGCTGAACAGCTGTAATTTAGCTGTACAGCTATTTTGAAGCGATTTTGTGGCGCTGTACAGCGCTGCAAGTTTCGTGCGGGTGGTTGTCCCCACAGCGTCTGCTGCAGATCAAGTGCAGACATAATAATAGATCCTTATTGCATAATCACCAAAAGTCACGAAAGGTCTGCAACAGACTTGCTGCAAACAAGATAAAAGGCAACACACAGTCAAAGAAGCAGTCATTTTCATGAGATGTCTGTCACAGACAGTATGCAGACTTGCAGACTTCAGTTTTGCGTCAAATTGGTCTGCTGTATGACTGAACAGACCTGTGACAGACCTGAGAAAGGCCTTCGGCAGATCTGCAAGTTACGTACGGGTACATACATGTGATGCATGGGTAATAACAAAAGCTGAAAAGGTAACCCTTTCCCTTGTGCAGTGCGGGTAGGCATGGCCACAACTACATGTACCACCAAGCTATCAAATGGTCACCTTGCACCCTACACCTTATTACAACAAGTGGAAGTGTCCCAACTTTTTTGCCTGAGACTGTTGGCATTAGCCTGTAACAAAAATACCTGAGACTATTTTGAAGAAATATGCATTCAATAAAAATAAAACTTAGTTATTTCCTCCAAGGTGCTATAAATCATGAGCCACACAGGAAAAAAGGGAGAGGGGAAGGGGGGGGGGCTGTGTCTTTCAAGCCAATATGTGTTTGTATAAACCGAACGGTGATAGAACATGTCACACACGAAAACCCCCCAGGAGAACAGGATTATTTTTTTGTCCTCTCCTGTTTGTTCAAAATGTTAGATAGTGCTATCTACTGGATAAATCACTACCCACGAGATCAGTTAATGAAGGAAACCATTCCATTATCCTCCGGATCGAGATTTATCTAGTGGATGGCCATATTTACTTTTTGAACAGCCAGAAGAACACATTATTACTTTTTATCAAAATTATCATCATAAGAAGTCTCACCTGGTCGGCATATTGGGGTTCTACAGGCTCAAGGTAGCCATTATCACGCTCCTTGAACCCATCATGTGACCAGTAGCTATAATCAAAGGCAAATTTCCTTGGTTCTTGGTCTGGAGTTGATGGATCTTTGATGTAGGTACTGTTGCCTTGCATCTTTATAATCAACACTGCATTGCGAGCTTTCTCCCGAGAATTGTGTCAAACGTTAAGGAAGGTTAGTAGAACTTTTCAGATAAAAGAGAAGTGTTCTAACTGGTCTAAGTAGGAAGAGACAACAGATATACATCGTAGGGTTACTAACGATGGCAAAGCTTAGTAAATCTTTGTTGTCTAAGAAAGTTGAGTAACATTTATTTGTTAAATAATATTATTTTTTTGCAGAGGCATTCACATACATACACAGCTGAGGAGACAAATTCAATTACACGGTGTATACATAGATTGCCAAAAGACCTATTGGACACTGTAATCGTTTAATCCCCGTAATTTCTTAATTGTCAACATGGGGCACGCCAATTGGGTATGCATGCATGTAATTAAGTAAATGTTCGTGTGTTTAAACTGCCTTTTGGGTGAAAATAACCTTTTAAAAAATGTATCGATATATTTGTCTTCTTTGAAGTTATTTCAGGCAGCAGTGTACTGTAGGATGTAAGATCACAGGCTTGGACGAACCGGAGTGAAACAACAATACCACCTGCAAACTTTTCAGCTGAGGTACGAATCGCAGATTCCAAACAAACACCAATACAAACATACATTAAGTGTACAACAGTATCAAAGACCACTATTTGTCTAAATAGCTGTAGTACTATGTTTTTAACGCAAAAGTAAAGTCGTTAAAAGGATATAAAAGGACGAACTCGAACTGCGACCCGTACGTTGTCCGCCATGTTGGTTGTTATGAAAATCAGTAAAGAAGTTTCCTAGGTTACGCGGGATAGCTCTTTTTCTCTGCGTCGAGGAAAAAAAATTCAAGTTTCTCAAGAAGAAACACTTCGTTTCATGGTAAGTGCACAATCATCGCAGCAATATTTTAACCAAGAACATGCTGAATCCCTTGAAAGTTTGCAGAGCCGGGTCACGAGGTCACTTCAGTCGTCACTACTTGACGCGACAGCCAGCGATGTTTACCGGCGTTACCAAAACACGCTAACCTAGAAATCACGCAAAGTTCAAAGATAACGAAAATCCATTCCACGTGGTAACAAGTCATTTTTATTCAAAGTATGTTGTAAGGTTTCAGTGATTTACATGGTGTTTTATTTCTGGAAAATTTAACTGCCATCAGAGTTTGTTTTGTCGCGTCTGTAAGTAAACATTTTTTTTTCTCGCCCTCCCCTGCGGTTCTTTTAATATACCCTGGAGCATGGGAGGAGTCAGACAATTTCCCATAAACCACTTGTAGTTTCATAATTCCAAAATGGCGGACGTTCTCATCCGTTCTGCCAGATTTCGTACGTTTCTTCCGTCATGTGTTTCGTTGTTGTCGAAGTCTAGACATCTACGAGCGTTAGTAACTTTGCGTAAAGGTATTCTTGGCTTAGCTTTTTCAGACCGGGATCGTACCCGTGCTGGATGGGACTTCATCCAGTCCTCACTTTTGAGTCCATTTGATAAGCTTTATTTTTGTGGTAAATTAAGATTGTCAGGGGCTTACTTCATATTTATGGTCAACTGTAGTCTTTAAGATGTGTTTGACTACAGCGTAGTAGGTATTAGAATGGCATAAAAACCCAGGCATTCTACCAAAAAGAGAATATCACCCTGACACCTTGGCAACTTTATTTTTAAAGGCATAGTCAGATCTTTTTGGTTTGAAGGCAGCTATATTGTTGGCTTGGTTAATTAAACATGTACATGTGAAGGTATATGTATAAACTAAATCTTCGTCATTTGTATTACTTTTCTATGGCAGATGTCTTTGAACAACCCTTTATGACGACAAAAGGTTCCAGAGAGAGTCTATTCCGAACTACCCAAGTTTGTTCATCTTGTATAAAAGCAAGACATTCCTCTTGTCACGCTGATGTAATGTCAACAAGTCAAGTTATCACTAATGAAAGGTTTGGAATTGTTACTTAGCATACAACTCTGTACGTACCTAGTCAGCTGTATGCAGATGGTGTGCTGAGTGGGGAGGCTTTGGTTCAAACTTCGGCTGGGCCAAAACCAGTGGCATCAAGAAAAATCAGTGGCATCAGGACATTGGCCTTGTCTCATTAATATCCTTCTTTCATTGGTCAATTCAAAGGAAATGTACATTTGTGAAAAGTAGGGGAATTTTGGTCTGTGGTGTGCTCTACCTCACTGCACATTATCATTCATATCATAGGCTTGGTGGTTTACGGTAAGCTCATAATAGCAGATAGCAGCTTGTATGCTGACATCTGAGCTTACTGTAAGCATTTTTTAATATATAACGTAAAAGGGACACATCTGCTGACCTCCCATCTTTAACATTTCATTTATTCATTTCAGTACAGGTCTGTCTGTAGTCACTTTTAGAAAATATTTTTTTCTATATTTTAGCAGTACCGAACTTGAAAAATCCAGGAAATATCAGGCACTTCATGTAAGTAATTTAGTGCTATTGTAATTATATATTTTTTTTGTTTTTGCTTTTTGATGATCAATATTTTTTTTTGTTTTCCCACATTAATAGGTTTTTGAGAAACTGTAAATGCTGAGACTAGGAATGGGTTCGAATAACTTGAACTACTTGCAAAATATGACATCACATCTTTACCACATTTGACGCACGTATACGAAATGTAAAATGTAAAAATAAAAATGTTCTAGAAGTTTTAAGATCCTCGAAACATATTTCGTTCTTTGAGCCTTGTCAGTTAATAAAATTTTATTGACTGACAGGGCTCGAAGAGCGAAATATATTTCGAGAATTTTAAAACAGGCAAAGGTTAGGCTCACTGTAGTACATACTAGATCTGTGGATATGTAATGCTAGTAATGAATCCTATTGACTTTAAAGTCTCCCTGTTTTAGGTTATGCCCTTTTCTGTAACAGAAGGAGGAAAGTATGTAGCTCATGTGTTACTAAAGCACAAGCCGAAGAAAGCAATAGTGTTTGTTCGCACTCGAGGTTAGTCATCAGTTTTATCATTATAGTAGTGATCATTGTCATCATCATCATGATGTTGATCATTTTTTGGTTTGATTTTACTTTTAAAAGCATTGAATTTCATTATTTAAATGCAATAATCATTGCTTATCCATTCATTTTGACAGTTTTGGCTGCAGAGCTTGTCAGAGAACTGGAAGAATATGGCCTGAAATGCTCATCCCTGGAGGTAATATTCTTTTTACTTTCTTCCAAGTATAAAGTAATTCAGTAGAGTAAATACATTGTTTGTTTGACTTTACAGTATGCAAGGGGTTTTTGTTTTTGTTTGTTTGTTTATTTGTTGACAAATTCCTAAACCCAACCTCCGCTGAGGCCTCTTTGTGTCGCAGGGAGGCTTGGTAGAGTGAAAAAAGAAAGCATGCAGGGTTTCCTGGAATACCCAGCAGGAGCCTTTGTTGAGGAGATAGGCCTGAACATCAGAGGAGAGCTTTTCCTGTCCAGAAGTATCAGAAACGTTTGCTAGATTATTTTTAAATTTGTCCTGTTGTCAAAACAGTGGAATTTAGAGGTCATCTGCATTTCATGATAAATTTCCATGACCATTACCTCTTAGGCACTGGCTATTTCAGTCGTTTGATTGCAGTGATATTTTGTTACTTGATCTTTCTTTATTTTAGGATGCCAACTTTTCAGATACCTCAAACACAAGCGAAAGTGAAAATGAAGAACTGAACTCTGAGAAAATTAACGAAAATGATACTGGGTCAAGAATCACCGTGGTAGGTCAGCTATAGATAATAGTTACTGAAGGCTGGTTTGCGTCATGATCTTTCGATATTGCTGTGGTCTCCAGTATCTGAGTGATTGAAAAGACTGTAATAAATTGCTTCAATTAATAATTGTAATCTAAGATACATGTGTTGTACAAAGCTACATCGTGTACACTTCAATAATATTAATTGCAAAGAAAATTGCAACCAGAATAGCTGACATTATTTTAAGGGTGGTGGGAGCCTTGTATTGCTAGATCCATGAGATTGCTGGACTTTTTTCCAGCCTTCACAGCAATGTTAAGACTAGGCTTTTCTCAGTAAGCTGATGCTAAATACACTGTAGGAGTAAATTCCCCTTCCTTCTTAATTTATCTCACCTTGCTGCATTGCCTTTGCTTTTTCAAACTGACCAGAAAGCACTATAGATCTATCCATCTTTGTTACTGGTCAAGATACAAATAGTTTGATTTAACCATGTTTGATTCCCAGTTCCTTTAGTCTTCTAGGACTAGCAGGTAATTGAAATGGAGAACACGGATCAACCTAAATTTTAATCTGAATATACATTTGACCTCCAACATCTATTCAGATTTCACCTGGACACCTTTGTCTTCTCATAATTGGCAAAAATGTGTATGGGAGGGGTGGCTCAATGTTTTAAGTGAGATGAGCTATTGCAAAGTAACATGATGAATTTCTTTTGCAGATGACCGAGGGTGAAGTAGAGGCAATGGAGTCACTGCTCCCTGTGGATCTTATTCTACTTGGTCAGTGTTTGTTTTCATTGTTTTTTTGTTTATTGTCAGTGTTGTTGTTGTGTTCTCATATATTCTTACTTATTTTTTGTTTTCTTTTGTAAGAAACTACATTCAGGTAGATGTTTTAGTACAATGTAGGTGCCCATCCTTGGAGACCAAGTGGCAGTCAGTTGGATTGGGAAAAAAAGGTGTGACAAAAGTTTTCAAGCATGGTCAGAAGATCCCCAGTGGACTTAAAACTACTTAAAGTTCAGTAAATCGCCATGTTTGTCTAGTCAGTTTGCAGAGTCAGTCAGTCTTGCATTTTGTTCTTTTATCAATGATCTTTTCATCTTGAGTAAAGCTAGCCTGATTCTCAGATGTCCCAGGTTTTCCACTGCCCCTTCTCTTGTCTCCTCTGAATGGACCACGAAAACACTGAACCTCAGACGTCTGAGAATCAGCCTTTGCAAACAAAATGAGGTAAACATGGCAGTTTACTGAACTTCATGGAGTTTGCATGTAAGAACACAAAAATGACTCGAAGGTTTGCTGTTCTCCGATTGGGCAGGTAAACACAAACGTTTTCTGTCACCAATCAGAAGCCAGAATGGCTGTGGCCGTTTGGAACGGGTCTAATAAAACGATGTTCCCAGGGGCTCTTCTACCCGTGATTGAAAATTTTTATTGTGCCTCTTCCCCAGACCCAACTGACTGCCCCCGAGTCTCCAAGGATGGTATTCACTCAGAAAGTCATATGTCATAATGAACTCCAACTCTGATTCTTAGTCCAGCAACCCATGACTGGGAAGAGCTTCACCTTATTTTGCCTGAAAAAGGCTCACGCTAAAGTCAAGCCACTTGATGTGATACTACTCTATTCGCACAATGATCTGGCATTTCTGAGTCAGGTAAGAACGTCTACCGGCAATCATGAATTTCATTATTATCTAATGGTAAAAAATCACAGATTCATTCCAAGTACCTATACCCATTTAACTGGCGGTTTCTATTGCTCACATGGCATTCAAAATATGTTTTAGTCTTTGGGAAGAAAGAAAAGTGAAATTTTAAAAAATGTTGTTCTTAACATATGGAAAGTCAAGGTCTTGTGCGTTTTTTTAGTTGACTTCCAGTTGTAATAATTGTTATTTTATCTCTTAACATATCGAAAGTTAGCCTGCGAAAACATCCGTTTCTCCTCGCTCTTCGCCGCTGGGGACGTTTCGCGCGGAGAAACGGATGTTTTCGCAGTCTAATCGAAAGTCAAGGTCTTGTGTGTGTGCGTGTTTTTTTAAGTTGACTTCCAGTTGCAATAATATTATTGTTATTTAATATTAATTTGTGAAATACCAGTGGATTATAGTTAAGATCTTTAGTTTGTTCAATACATCTTTCGCTTCCCAATAATTTCATTGTTTAAAAGTAACACACTATACTCTACAAAGTAACAAAAAACGAATTCAGATGACATACAGTGTAGCATGACACTCGACAAACCTTTTCTTGTCTTGCCCGCTGAAAAGGATCTTGGCAACATATCGCTTGCCACAGGTGAATAACCTCAAGAGTTTTTAAGCAAACGGATCGAGTTATTGGACCGCTAAGAATCGGACAAAGGACTTTTTGAAAGTCTAATATATAATATATAGATTTAGCCAAGGCTAAAGGCTAAAATCTTTGATCTTAGTGGTACTGTACTAATGTAATTTATTTTAGATGCAAAGCTATGTTGATGTTAAGAAGCTTTCACCACCTTCATTTTACAATGTACCAATGAGGACCGAAGGACTCCCGTCATTTCCTGGCGAATCCACGGTATGGATCATTTTTGAAAGCAGCACTAAAAAAGAATAAATAATTAAATAAATAAATTATATGAAGCTATTATCTAAGTACAGTTTAATCCTATTGCCCCTAAAGGGTTTTCTCCGAGACCTCTCTTTCACCTCTCCTCAGAACCCAGCATTTGCCAACTCTAATTTAATCAGGAGAATGGTGAATGATAAACCACTATAAAACATGTACTTGAATTTGCCACTAAAGAAAACGAGAGAGGAGACTGGGTCAAGTTAACGTTTTCAAAGACTCCTGGGATTGTTACTCACGTATAGCTCGGGGAAAACAAATTGGCCGTGAGAGAGCTTAAGCAAAAGCGTTTTTCAGCAACGCACTTCAACCGGAAGTAAAGTCTTTTATCGTTTAGTATGCCTTGACGCTACTGCAGTGGTTTCGCTATGTTTCTTTAATCTTATACAGATAATTTGACCGAAAATCTTGGCAAAAACATTGTCCAAGAATGAAAAAAGGCCGCTTCCGGTTTACTTGCGTGGCTCAAAAGCGCCATTGCTTAATCTCCCTGATAGCTGACCGGCGCGTCCCTAGTAACGATTCCAGAAACAATGGAGGGACGCATTTCTGCTCCAGTTCAGTGACCTTCTTGTTTCTTAAGTGACGATTGTGCTGCCTTTAAATCATTATACTGCCCAAAAATGCGTAAAGTGCACTTCTGGTTGCCGTCCGTCGCTTAAACACGTCTTCTCTTAAGCTCCCTGATAGCTGTAGTCATTAGTTATGTTATTTTCTTTTGTTTGTTTTTTTTTTGTTTGTTGTTTATCTTTTGTAGTTGTTACCTGGAAGACATCTTGTAGAACCTCCACCTCCTCCCATCACGGCAATTATTCCACCAAAGCTCCCCCGATCAAAAGTTTTCCGGCCTTCGGTTTCTGTACCAGTCAAGGTAATTTGAAAAGTCAATGCCATTTGCTTAACACTTTGAAGTGTGGCCCTTGATCACGTTTACATGATAGGTGGGGTGACCCGCCACATGTTACCTCACCTATCTGGGGACCCCACCTCCATGTAAACAGGCCCCAAGTAGCTCGTCAAGATGGTTGAAAATTGGCCAAGTGGTTGTTGTTGTTGTTGTTGTTGTTTTTTCCTTTTTATCGTCGGGGTCGATAAAAACACAAAAAAGAACGATGTAGCCATCTTGACCGAACAAGCTTGATCTATCAAGGCCGACTTATTATATATGTGGCCAAAAAGAGAACTTTTTTCTTGAGGGACCAACTCGGGAAATGTCGAGCCCGCTTAGTCGGTTAGCCAATTAGGACATGGATTTCTTTTCATCTTCCCGCTTGCGGATTCGCCCGTATGATGATCAAAAAGGTTAATGCACTCGAGAACTTGTGCAGGGGCGAGACTCCTAGGGATGACCTCATATTCTTATTTCGACTACGTTTATTTCTTCTTCTTTCAACTTAAAGTAGCTTGAATTACCTGTAAAAAGTATAACTGATTGAGAGATCGGGTAACAAGAGCAAGGTTGCCTCAGGTTTGTCAGTCAGATGACTCACTATTGCGTCCATCCATTCATACGTCAACGGTGTTTGGAGATCGAACTCGATTTCTAAACTGATGGCAGAATCCTTACTTTAAACTTAACTTTTGGACAAATACGATGCGCAGACTCTTGTTAATCAAAAAGAAACTGAGTAAATAGAATACTTTTACTCTATTTCCTAGTAGTATTTGGAGCAAATTCTATTTATTAGAGAGGGGCGTTTCTGAATACCATCTAGAACAGCGTGAGGGGGGGGGGGGGGGGGTAGGTGGGGGCGGAGGCGCTTTTATTTGTGAGGGGGTCTTTCAGATTATTGAAGGTATTTGCGCACAACGTCTCACAAAATAGTTTAACATGTTTAAAATATCCCTCAGGTAGCTCTTCCTCAGATCTGAATTTAATTATGAACATAATAAATAATAAGAAGAAGAATAATTACTTCATGGATTATCTGTTCTTTTTGTAGCAATCAGAACGTCACAGACTTAACGATCGTGCTCGCGTTTATGTCCGAGGAGGGACTGGGGGTCAGGGATCGCCTTACTTTGGAGGCATGGGTGGAGATGGTGGCGATGTTATTGTACAGTGTTTCCCGAACGCCACACTGCGCCACTTCTCTGTTAGGGAAAATCGCCGTATTTTAGCCGAACATGGCACATACTTTTCGTAAGTAAAACTGTGTATATGTGTTTCGCATTTATTCGTTCATTCATTCATTTATTTATTTGTAGTTTATTATTATTAATCATCACACTTACGAGCATTATTTCTCCCAAAACGTTTAATTGCACTTCACCAATGCTTCGTTCCAAATCAACTTGTATTTGGTGGCTTATGAACTTGTATTCACTCATTTGTATAAAATCACTATGTGGAAGCATTAAAAACGCTAGCACTAGAAAACGCTGTCCTCGCTCCTATCACCGCTAGCGAGGGAGACATTTGTGTATGTCCTGGAACTGCTAAAATTACCAAATTTGTCACACACGTCAGAACTTTAACACTGTTTTTCACACAGGCCGTTTAATGATCTTAGCTTTTTCCAATATTTTCAAGGGGTAAAAAAGGTAAAAAGCAGAAAGGGACTCGTGGTCGCGACACAGTCATCCCAGTCCCTGTTGGTACAACTGTGTATACAGATGACGGTCAAATTGTAAGAGAAATGGATGAGCTGGGCTCCAGGCTTTTGGTTGCTAGAGGTGGCCGCCGTGGGTCACCAGCTACGGAAGACTGGCGCGGAGAGAAGGGCGAACGGTTCATGATAATACTGGAATCCAGGCTGATGGCTGATGTTGCTCTTGTCGGGTAAGATTAAGGGACAAAGGAATCTCTATTTAACGTAGTGCCAAGGCCAGGGACTTCGGAAATTTGTTCGTTAAATCGAGGATTCATTATATTGAACACCTCCATTGAACGAACGTTCGGGAAAACTAGAAGAATGTTCGTTATATCGAGGTATAGTTAATAATAAATTTCAAAAAACCCAGCATTTCCGGATCTAAAATCAGTATCGCGCTATACATAGCTACTGCCACAGACGGAACTAAACTTTTTAGTTCAGTCCTTCTGAAAACAATGCTGAAATCCTTGTTCTTGGCCCTTACCTGTCTACCAGAAGTTACCTACGCGCCATGATTGGCATGTTCAAAAACCATTGTCAATTTCCCAGCCAGGTTGAAGAGGGATTCGAAACGCATTTCCGGTAATTCGTCGAGCCCCTTGGGGGCCCAGAAAAAGGATGTCGCGCTGCTTCAGAGACGTTACTAACCGGGTTTAGTATCCGGGACTTACAGGCTAACATCTATTAAAAGCGCATGGAAGTTCAGAACGAATATCAATTTTTGTTTCTTTTTTGCAGTTTTCCCAACGCCGGAAAATCGAGTCTACTTCGTGCTATCAGTAATGCAACCCCAAAGGCAGCTGATTATGCCTGTAAGTTATGCTTGCCCCTTATAAATGGCGGTTTTCACGCTAGAGACGGGTTATCCGTCTTCAAAATCCGTCAAAATTGACGGAAAAGCAGATGGATAAAATCAGGTGGATAGTCTATGCAAAATTAAGACCGTTCCATTTTCAAATTAAGACGTATTATCTGTCTGACGCGAATTATCCAACGGATAATCCATCTCTAATGTGAATACGGCCAGTGCAAACCAAGCCTCCAAAAGACATCCCAGAAATGTAAGAAAAGTCTGAAAATTGGTACCTCACATTAGATACAATTATTTGTCATTTCCATAAGACTTGATGTAGACAGAATTGCTTGCGTTCAGGTGAGAATTAGTCTAGGGGACACTTCGTTATGTCTATCATACCGTAGCATGAATCTCATAAACCGCTGCAATCCTTACGGATGGCCACTATTTCTGCCCAGTGTGGTGATTTTAATCAAAGGGCCTGTTCACATTAATGCGTTTTCTTTTGAAAACGCCTACATTTTAATGCGTTTAGGCCTTCTGTCTACATTAATACGCTGTTCGTTTTCATCGAAAACGCATCGATTTGAAAACGCTCTTAAAAATGGATCATGGATCAAAACGTAAACGCATACATATCGTATTGGTGTGGACAGTCGAAAACGCTGACCGAAACTATCGCAGGCCCGTGTGTTTCTAGCATGCACATAGGAGTTCAACTTACTTCACGACGTTCAATTCTATCGTTTTCAAACGTTTTAGTGTCGACAGTCGAAAACGCATCAAAACGGTAGAGTGGACGCGAATCGATGGATGCGTTTTCAATGACAACGAAAATGCGTTAGTGTGGGCAGGGCCAAAAGAGAACAAAGAAAGGATGCGCATCCAAAGCTATCTGTTATTCTCGATTTTATGACCTCTCGTTTTGAACTGTTTAAATTCATTCATAAGAATCATCATTTGCTTAATACCCTTTTACTTACAGTTACAACTATGCGTCCCAATATTGGAATGGTGGAATATGGTGATCATTCACAGGTATATAGTAAGAGGAAATTAAATAATAAGAAATTTTAAAAAAAGGTGACTTTTAATATAATTTCTTTTCGTCGCTGTCATCATGGAAACTACATCCTAACTGGATTTCACATCGTTTGAATTATTGTTGTTCAATTATATTAACTACCTAATTATTGTCTGCTAATAGGGCATGACAAGACAGGTCTGTTATAACCTGGCTTGGCGAATTCCACTCCACCAAGACAATTGCTCACTTTTATGACACTGTAGTTACCATTGTTTGTTTTTTTTCTAATTATTATCATGTGTTTATTTATTTTACTTTATTATTATTTATGGTCCTATTATTATTCCTTTTTTGACAAACAAGAAAATGGATAAATTTGCCCTCACTGATATGCTAAAAAAGTAGCACGTCAACTAGAATCAAGGAAACAAGACTAAGGTATATTTATTTATACATTACAGTGAGAAGGAGACCAGTGTGCAACTGTGTCTATTGTTGTCGCCGGTATTTGTGAAGATTTCACTTTAGGTCGAGGTTATATATGCATGAGTCTTCAGTGCTTCTATTCTGCGGGCGCGACAAATTTTAGACTGGACTATTGAAACATGCACTTGCAGGAATAAGTGACCTTATTGTACTGTTCGCTTTGCATGTGTATTGTATCGTTTGCAGGTCAGCGTGGCCGATCTTCCTGGGTTGATAGAAGGAGCCTCAGTTAACCGAGGACTAGGACATAGGTTTCTTAAACACACTCAGAAAGCTCGGGCCCTTGCTCTTGTGGTATGTAGTTCTTTCTCCTAGTTGGTGAAATTCTTGTCATTTCAAAGATGAAGCAGGCATTTTACAGAGAGCTTTCACAAAAACCCAATTCTGTCGGGCATAGTATTCAGAAATAGATTAATCTTATGTCTGGTTGATAGCTCTGATTAACACCGAGTAGAATTCTTTTCACTAATAGGCTGCTCTGACCAACCAGTTCTGACTTAAGTTTCCTTAGTTAGTTAATGTTGCCGAGTTCCGTGAAACCTTAAAAAATTGCAAGGGGTTGCTCCAGTTTGCCGCGATGACTACTGAATATGCTACTAAAGCCCCGTGGAAACGGACGCAAATGTTGGCCATGCAAGAACTCCCAAAATCGTTAGATGTCGCATGTTGCGTCCGGTTGCACATCCTGTTGCATCCTGTTGTTGCGAATTTCTGCGCAAAGTTTGAAACCGGTCAAACTTTAGAGCCACCAGCTCTAGACATTTCTTTTCTTTTGTGCTCGCCGAAGGGTAGCGTAACAATGTTGTATCCGTTTGCTCAGCTCTTCCAGCAATTTTGGGGCCACGTACGCGCATTAACCATGTTTTCCAAAGTCTTATGGGTTGTATCTTTTAACGATGCACTGCAGGTTCCAAAATTATTGGGAGTTGCTGCATCCGTTTGCACGTAGCTTAACAATAGAATGCATCCCATCCCATGGAATATTGATATCTCTATAGTTAAAACTATAGCGAGAATCATTCTTTCGATCCATAGGAATCTCCTCAGTCAAACGAACTTAAAAGCTGTGAATTCTCCTGTTTCCAGGTGGACATTGATGGATTCCGTTTGTCAGAAAAATACCCAGCCAGGACAGCGTTTCAGAACGTTTTCATTTTGCTGAAGGTATAAGATATTAGCTTTGTTAGTTTATAATTCAGCTATTTAAGAAATCCGAGGCAACGACGGGCAGGCAGATTCGTACCTATACATTCCCACAACAAAACCAACAACGCACTCTAACCGTTGAGTTGTTGAAAATTTAATCGTACGAAAATTACTTCGTTTTTGGAAAGCTGTGAGACGTGGGCGAAACAGATTGTGCATGAAGAATTCTATTCACCAAGACAGCAATCCTTTAGTTCCGCTCAACGGTGTTACATCCACTCATACATGTACTGAATGATGGCATTACATAATTACTTGGTTCATGCATAGCAATCTGGTATATCTTCCTATGCGGAAAAGTCAAATGCTAATAATTAACAGTTATTCCTCGAGCCCTAATGGGCCCTGAGTCAATAGCCCATGAGGCCAAAGGCCGAATGGGCTATTGACTGAGAGGCCATGAGGGAGAGAGGAATAATTGTTTTAGTAAAATCCAACAAGTTGGTCAAAAATATCGAGACATAAACAACTTTAGCTAGCAAAACGCGATTCAGCCGCCATTGTTTTGGTTTTCAAAGCCGGCACTTTTCGCTACTAGTGGACTATAACATATAGCCTAGTAGTAGCTCAAACAAATCAGAACGCAGCATTGATAATAGACCACTATTTGGATTTTACTAATGCTCGTTAGCCCTTTTATGCTTAGACCAAGTTACTGTTGTTACTGAAGTGTATTCATTACTAATCTATGAGAAAATATTTTTACTAGGTAATCGCTTTAATATTAGAGAAGTTAAGCATCACTCTTTCATCAAACGGCAAACGCGAATTTGTACCACGTGACAAAGTTTCCTCTTTACTTGTCGTTTACTGTTCATTATTTCTACACCTAAATTAGTAGTTTCACGTAATTGTTGATCCATAAGAATTGTTTTGAGCTGTTATTATATGCTCATTTTCTATTTTGAGAATTTCACAACTCGAATCAGACGTTTGCCGTTTACGTGAAGCTTAAACTCTCTATTTCTTATTTCTTGCTTTTTTTTAACCTCTAGGAACTGGTGTTATATGACAAGGACCTATTAAATAGACCCAAGATACTCATTGTTACCAAACTTGATAAGAAAGGTGCGACAAGCAAATTTCAAGAGTTGAAGCAAGGATTGAACTCTGTTCAGGAACACGGTAAGGCTAACGCTGAATGACTTTCTTCATCCATGGAAAAGTCCAGTTACTTGGTTATAAAATTAGGTAAAAAAGATTACTTGCTGTCATGAGTTAGATTAACGACAAGCTTTCCCATTTAGGTGTAATAGAAACGTTGACTGCAATGGTAAGTTCTTTTTATGAACCCCAACTGCAAACCCTTACAGTAATTAGCCTGTGGCGCATTGTAGCCCTGTTTCTTTATTGTATCGTGTTTTCAATTTGTAGGAACACTACTTTCCATCTTACAAAAAATACGTTCAGACAGTCCAGTACCTCAGGAACAAACAGATTTAATGGATATAGCTGACAAACTGACCAGAACTCGATTCGATTCTATATTACCTTTCTCCGCTTTTACGTCATTTGGTTTAGATGATGTGCGGGATAAGATGAAAGCCGTGCTTTGAATTAAAGTAATTCTGGAAGATGTGTTATGCTGATTGTGTAGAGGTTAAATAAATAAATAAATAAATAAATAAATTCGTTGTAACTTGATGTGTCAATGATGTCAGTCTTGATATCTTTCTTGTTTGTTAATTTAAGTTACTTCAAGACGAAGAAGAGTCTTAGTAAATGGCCACCAAATTAAAAGTAATAACAGCTTAAAATACCTGAAGGAAGATTTAACTAACAGGGGAAATGCAAAGTAAGGCATATGTGGATAGAAGATTACAACAACTTCATGACTGACAGTTTTTCAGCATTTAAGAAACCTTTATGGCCCTTATCTTTCCTTCTAAGACCATCATTGGCAGTAAACGTTTATCGAGTTTTATTTTTACTATTTTGTTAATTTGTTGTTGCTGCTGTTGTTATTGAGGATGATGTTGTTTTGGTTATAATTAATTTCTGAAATTTTATTCATTTTTGGTTTATTTCGAGGCTGTAAAGGTTACTTTAAGCCCTAGTAATCAAAGCGCAGGTTGTTCTAAAAGGCAAGTTTAGATATTTTTTTAGTTTTTCATAGTTAAATTTAAAGTTATTGTTTTTTTGTTTGCTTGTTTTTGCCTTTGTTGTTGCTGTTGTTGTTGTTGTTTTTGCCGCCCAAATGACGAGGTGATATTAAAGTCTTTGCATGAATAATATTATTTAATACTTCCGCGTAAAATACATGCAAGGAAACAGCACTTTCTAGTTTAAAATTACGTATTAAAAATTAATCAGTTTTGACTTTTAAAACTGCCTCCAAACGTTTCTTCAACTAGACTTTAAGCTATCAGACACCTGAAAGATACTAAGCTGTCGCGTTGAAGACAAATGTTAACATTAGATCGTTAGTCTTCTCTTTGGTATATAATAATCTGTTTTGATTTCGAAAGGGTTATGTTGTGTTTTTGTTACCAAATATTTGCCGTGATGTACTTATTGAATTGATGCTGATCACCTTTTTAAGAAGGCTGAACTCGTTACGCTGGAATAGTGAATTTGAGAATGCTGTAAACTGAATGGAAAAGGGCAAAAAAGAGACGTAAAGTTCTACTTAGTTAAAGTTCTCTTCAGTTGACTTTGTTTTTAAATCTTTTTACTCAATAAATAATTCAACAACAGTAGAAATATCTTGCAAAGATATTCCAACGAAACCCAACGGAAGAAAATAAATAAATGTCTCAGGCGATATTGCCGAAACTTTTTTCTCTGCCTTTGACTAAAGCAAGAATTTCCAACTCCGAAAATGCTACTGGAACGCACAGTAACAATAATCTCGTAGTTTCTTTTCCCATTGTTTTTATACACCACATATCCAGCCTTTGTCCCTGACCAATATCACTTACAAGCCGTGATTGGTCAAGTTAAATCAAACCAATTATCTTGACAACGGAAGACTACATCAGTGACCATCACAAATCAAAGTGTCAGAGGCAACTACAGTGATCGTTCTCAAGGTCAAATCTCTCTTGAGATGGAGAAGAAATTCGACTTCAAACCGTTGCTCACTGATTCGCAAGATAGCCAGGGTTCCACCCCTTTGAGGATATTCTCCATTTCAACCGCTAAACCGGAAAATATAAAGTTTGAGGAAGAAGAAATGGATCTTATTAGTGGTGGCAGCGATGTTTCTAGTATTGAAGAAATTGCACAAGAGAGAAACGAAAATCCATCGCATGCATGGACCGAAGGAAACTGGGCCTTTCGGAGAGATGACATGGATGAAGACCTGCCATCATTCGAAGCGCTCTACGAAGCCATGAAAGAAATTTTTCCGTCGCTTGGTGAAAACAACGGACGAAGCAGCCGCTTAGAGACGCTAAAGACCCGTGATGGGAGCAAAGTCGCGTTTGGCGAAGCGGACAAAAACGATAGAGACGAACTGTATGCGAAACTTCGGGAGGCTGTCGACAAAAGAGTCTCTGAGAATTTATCGAGATTGTCCAATCCCAGTTTGGTCTCTGGCGATTTCCTTTCTATACATGAAAACGGCAAACCAAAAACGGCGCCATCTTTTGTTGGAAAAATTGACGCTGAGAAACAGTACTTCTTTCCTGAGCTTCGAAATCTGATAGAAGGCAGAATAGAAGAAACCAAAGTTGAGACGTTGGCCAACCGAATAGAACGAGAGCTGATGAGGAGGCAGCATCTTTGCAACGAGCAGGCTTTGATGCTGCAAATGCTTATGAACCGCGTCCAAGATCTGGAGAAGCGCGGGCCACCCAAACGAGGAACAACTCCTGTTCACACTTCGTCACGAACGTCCCGTGGAAATCGGTGCATGTGCTACCACACAAGCAACTACATCGTGGAGAAGGCCACGCAGACTCCCAGTGAAGTCCACGACGCCGAAGGGGTGTATGTCATGGTCGCCCGAAATTCCGGGGCAAGAGCTAAGAAGGTGCAGAGAAGGGTCGCTTATGGCTACCCTGAACGAGTTACCGAGGAGAAAAAAGTTTCGGCGCTTTTAAGTAGAAAGATTGTCACTCAGCAAATAGAGTTTTTGCCACCAATCCCTGAACCCTATGCCAAAAAGCGACCTCGAGACACAAAGAAACCAGGGTGGCATAGAGTGTGATAGCGGCGCAGACTGGCAATTTCCTTTTGATCAAAACTAAAACAAAAAACAGCAAATGTCGTTTATTGTATGATGACAGGTCCCCAATACCTTTAAGATTCCGTTTGCATGGGTATATCGACTTAGGGTATACATACACATATCGGCATCCCCCTCGCATTTTTAGATACTTATAATCGTTGGAGTAGCTTACTTAGTTTGTATCATGCACTGATATCGTAACTGTCCAGGTCGATAAGCGATCTAGAGGGGGCTGTTTTGAGACTTAAACCTTTATTATAAGTGGTCACTACTCTTAGTTACACAGCTTGTTTTTGGCTTGCTCTTTCTGCTTACTTAGTTTGTATCATGCACTGATAGCGTAACTGTCCAGGTCGATAAGCGATCTAGAGGGGGGCTGTTTTGAGACTTAAAACTTTATTATAAGTGGTCACTACTCTTAGTTACACAGCTTGTTTTTGGCCTGCACTTTCATTTAAACACGACCTATTATATTCGAACGATTGGATGGTACATTGAACTTGGAGAACGGACCTATGAAACCAAAGGAGACGATGCCCAAATAACAATGCCTTTTGAACCCACATATTTTTTAGTCTCTAACTGACAAACGGAATTCATTCCACAAATTATTTATATGATAATGCCTGAGCTCCAAGGCGTTCTTAAGAATAATGACCGAGCGCGTAGTGACCATTAAAGTGGGACAGTGGGTTATTATTGGTAATTGCTGTTTGCACGTGACGTCACGGCGGCCATGTTGGTGGCGAATTAAGCATTTCTTCCCTCTGGGAACTAAACCCTATTTTCATGTAAATTCTTCGAGAAAAAAAATTCCGTGTTATTGACCACCAACATGGCCGCCTTGTCACGTGGTTGCAAGCGATGAATAATGACTTCCTCTTCTAACTTACTGACCTGGGCCGAGTTGTTCAAAGCTGGTTTAAGATAACCCAGGGTTAGTGCGAGATTTGAATTCAGATTTGAAAGCTTAAAAAGTATTTCAGTTTTAATTCTTTTTGTCTACAAGTTGATGATTGGAAGCTCTAAAAATAACGGAGAAAATTGTCCGAGAAAATGCTTTTGAACACAAGAGAAAGAAAACAGGGTTAAATTTAACCCCGGGTTAACCCCTAATCGGCCTTCCAACAACTGGGCCTGCTGTTTCATTTATTTAAAAAATGACCTGTTCAGCCACGTGCTACCAGAAATAACGAGACGATTTATAACGGAGATTTTTTGTGCAACAATGTTGGAACAGGATTATATGATTTGTGAATAAAGAGTTTACTTGATTCTAGATAATATTAAACGGCTTTAAACTCCAGGACAAAAACGTTAAGCACCCACAAGCCTTCGATTCAATATGGGAAGCTTTATTATCAAGTCATGAGGTTCGACTGTGAATCACGTGAAAAAACGACCGGGTAGATTGCGTGGAGCTCGTAACCGGCGTCCTGTTTCAGACCGGATTTCCGCCTACCCATCCCTTCCCCCGTTTGGCTTTTGTCTTAAACGCGTCATCTTCTCGCGCAAATGACTCAATGAGATCTGGTGAACTTTTGCGAGGGAAGTGTCACCGATATATCTAAAGGGCATTCCCAATATCATTTGCTTTGACTGCTAAAGGATGATACACCAAACGAACAGGAAACAAGATGCACAAAAAAGTGGGGTTTTAGTATGTAATTTTCTTATTTTTTTGTTTTGGTGAAGCTTTGGAGCTCACACACACAGGTTACAAGTTAACTATCCATCTCACTACAAAATACAATAAAAATGAATTTAACTGAAGAAGAACGCTAAGATGATTGTAGCCAACCCGTATTTCGCTCGTGATTTCTTTCGTGCCTTATAAAGCTTCTCTGTTTATTGTTACAGCATGTTAATCGTACTAAGTATTTTCAATCAAATTACTAGATTTGTTAGATAATTGCTTTCTATACAGACTAACGCCCCATTCAAACCAACTAACCATCTTTAAAATTCCGAATAAACTTTAACATTGCCTGTAATTTGTTATTTGTTTAGCTAATCAGCTCTTAAACATGTTTAAGCTTTGGCGTGAATGACGCATATGTTCTATACCACTAACAATACCTTTAAGAATCCGCTTTAAATGTACACTTGAACAGAACATCTTTTAAAAACATGGGATATTGGAGTATATAACTGTCATTGTGTTGTATCTAATGAAATTTATTCGCATAATTCAAAAAAATTTCGATCAGCGTCAGCTGCTTATGAATGGCAATCAAGCAGATCAGGAATAGATAAAAAGCAGTAGAAGAAAATCGAAAATATCTTAATAAAGGGTCTGAGCACCTGTTCTCTTGTAGCCCTTTTGGATTCTACCAAGCATTAAAAAATCAAAAATAAGTATGATACACACTTTATCTTCCCTATGGCAACTTACTACCGCTACTGATTTTACTGCAACTGCTCTAGATGATTTTTCCTGCTGAATAATCCATTTGGCCCTTATGAAGGGTACATATGCATTCAAACCACCAATCAACGACGAGTGATTTATTCACGGAATTATAATCAACAGCTGGTGTCGCCCGGTTATGACAACAGCTGCAGCAAACAAGGGCTTACCTACGCTGTGTCGTTACCGGTGGAATTTTTAGGCGCATCAAGAACCTATGTGGCCAGAATTTATATTTTTACCATCACTGTGTCTGCCCAGAACGTATCACCTGATTGAGTTTATGTAAAAAAGAAAAGGTTTCCTCAGGGTTCATTAGGTGTCGGACCTTCCAATGCAATGAGCTATGAAATAGTATAGACTTAAGTGACTACAACAGATGTACAATTACATTAACCTTTCATATTATTCAAAATCCCTTTCACTCTTGCTAGTTACATAAGCTACTTCTTGATTGAAGTGTTGTCTTGTAAAGTTATATCTGATAGAATTGTTTTTTTTTTGTTTTTGTTTTTGTTTTTTTTTTCAGCTTTATGATACATTTTAGCTAAGCAGTGGAATACACTGACTGAATGTTTTTGCACTAGTTTGTTTGTTTTTTTGGTGCAGATTTTAAGACTTAAGACCAAAATTCAAGGTTTTACCTCTATGTAGAATCTTTTTGCCTTCTTATACTTATCAGGAGCCGACTGTACTTATACTATTTTTTTATGTTATTTTTCTTTCTTTCTGAGAGTGAATTTTCTAATAATTATATTTAGATAGAGTTGTAAATATTAGTTTCTTCTAAGTGTAGATATTTAACGCGTTTTATGTTTTGCTCTTTCATAGATATTAGCTCTGTAAGCTACTCTAAAATTGTGTGAAGTTATGTATGTATATTTGTATGCATGTCATCATCATCATCATCATCATCAAGTCTCGTCGCGCCACTAGGCGCATAAGGCCTCCACGCTGTCTGACCGGCACTGACTTTCTGTCTTCTGCAACCGCTTTGGCTACTTGCCAGCTCTTCCACCCAGCTTTGTTTCGTTTTTTTCGACTGTCCTTCTCCAAGTAGTTTTTGTCTTCCTATCGCCCTCCGACCCTCAGGAGTCCATCACTCTGCAGTGTTACTGATCCCGTCCCTTCTCATGGTTTTCTTTAGAGCTTCACTGTACTGGCCAAGGTCACGGTAAACAATTCCCAGGTTATTGTAGCTCGCTGCTAAGAGACCATGGTGTTCACTGTAAATCTATTGTCTAATGATCAGAGCCTTCTCATGGTTTTCTTTAGCTTTACTCAACACAACTGTACTGGCCAAGGTCACTGTAAACATTTCCCCGGTTATTGTAGCTTGCTGCTACGAGACCATGGTGTTCACCGTAAATCTCTTTTCTAATGATCACTGTCTTCTCATGGTTTTCTTTTGCTTCACTATACTGGCCAAGGTCAAGGAAAACAATTCCCAGGTTATTGTAGCTCGCTGTTACAAGACCATGGTGTTCACCGTAAATCTCTTTTCTAGTGATCAGAGCCTTCTCATGGTTTTCTTTAGCTTTACTGTACTGGCCAAGGTCACTGTAAACATTTCCGCCGTTATTGTGGCTTGCTGCTACGAGACCATGGTGTTCACCGTAAATCTCTTTTCTAACGATCAGTGTCTTCTCATGGTTTTCTTTAGCTTCACTATACTGGCCAAGGTACTATACTGGCAAATCGCAAAATATCCACACGTATTATATGCTAAACCATCGACTAAAGTCCATGTATTGTGAAAATCTCGTTCTCGTAGTCCTCTTCGTCTTAGAATCTAAAGTTCTCTATTTTCTTAAGCTTCCGAAACGGAATGGAACGAACCATTTGATTTTCCAACTGCAATAGTTCCGGTGGTAAGTACTCCATGTTTACTGTTCCGAACCCTCCGACTGCTGGAACAACGGGTGGCGACATATTGGGCAGGTGCGTCTGCAAGAAACAAAAGATTTTTTAAAGAAGAAAAAGAGCAACTTCATTATATCTCCACTTCAGACTCTCTAGGGAGGATGAGTACAAGATTTGGTATAGTCAGAGTTCTGAGATTGATTGGGTGGACAGGCAGTAGTTACGATTGGTGGATTGTATGCAAGGCAGCCATTAACCAATCATAATTGAGTAACGTTTGTCCACCCAAACGATCCCAGAAGTCGTTGCACCGAATGTTTGTACCCATTTCCCGTATACTTCCTAGAATGGGAAATTATTGAAAAAAAAGACGTCCATGGAGAGAAACTATGGAATCGAGGTCTTGGTGGCGGAGAAAAACAACAAGCAGAACGTCAGCGGGTGGTAACTGATTGGCTAAAAGCACACGCATAATTCACCATAACCAGTTACTGATGACCAAATTTGGAAGAATTTTGTGTTTAACGAGGAAATGACGTCAAAAATGCAGCCCGCTACCGGTTAAGGCACCGTTACCGAGAAGACCTGGGGACGAGGTTGAGTTGTTTTGATTGTGAAAACAAAAATGGCGGACACTTCACTTGTTTCAAGAGTAAGAACTACAGCTGGAACTAGGCGAAATAATACCTAAAAACATAGCAAAAACAGCCAGAAGACAACTCGGAAGGCGACATCTGCTATTTGGAGAATATTTGCGGAGCTGGACTAACTTAAACGTACACTATCGAAGATGAACCCAACATCGATGCAGGTAAGCGTGTTGTAGCTATGTTTTTAAACTAGGAATTACTTTGAATGAATAATAAAGCAGTTAATGAATTCCGCTTTCGTAGGATATAAAGAATTAAGAAGACCTCGGAGGGTGTTATCCATCTCGGCCTTCGGCCTCAGTGGATAACACCCTCCCGATCTGCTTAATTCTTCATATCCTACTCAGCCTCATTCATTAATTGCTAATTATAAGAACGGTGGTCAAATTAAACGTAAATCCTCTACTAAGCACCCTGGGGGGCTTATTTATTTCAAGCCCATTTGAAGGGGGGGACTTAATAGAGTCGGGGGGAGGGTTATTTAATTTAGAAACAACGATGGTATCAGTTCTCCACAAAGAACTAGAATACAAAGTGGAAAAGCTCAAGTACAAGAAGCTTTAGGTCATGCAGTCGAGGATCAGAATCAAATCCAATCTTCCGGTTGGTAAGTAAACCATCCCGGATCAGTCCATACGAAGTTTTACAGTCGTGTTTGATTAATACAATCTATCATTTATTAGTCAAGAGTAAATAGGGGAGGGGAGGGGGGGGCTTATTAACTTTCTCCCCATGAAAAGGGGGAGGGCTTATTAGAGGGGGGGGGGCTTAATAGAGGATTTACGGTAAAGAAGATTTTGAAAATCACTCTTTTCACTGTGCCACTCATTGCATTCTGATTGATAGATATCTCATGGAAGTATGTTTCTTGGAATTCTTACACTAGTAAATGTTTCCAAAATGTGCTTCTTGCTCAAAATAAACTATACGGGGTGTCTACAAATACTAATCTTAAACATTTCATTCATTATTAGTTTTCGTTGAGACCTCGAAAATTGAAGCTGGAATTGGAAATTCAATATGCTTTATTTTTACTCACATTCCGTTTTGAATCATAGCTATGGCACAGTCCTTATGCACTTTATGGGAGCAAGGGAGAATCTGACAGCCACTGAAAGCATCCTGTCATTAAAAGGAAAAAAAAGTTATTCACTGTTTATGTACATCTAAAGACAGTTAACATTTAATAACAAGTGTAATTGTACTTACTGCCCAGAGTATATTTAACAATTATTCCTCGAGCCCGAATGGGCTCTGAGTCAATAGCCCATGAGGCCGAAGGCCGAATGAGCTATTGACTTAGAGGCCATGAGGGCGGGAGGAATAATTGTTTTAGTAAAATCCGGCTATAGTTGGTCAAAAATATCGAGACAAAACAACTTTTGCTAGCAAAACGCGCTTTGGCCACCATTGTTTTGGTTTCCAAAGCCGGCGCTTTTCGCTACTAATGGGCTATAACATATAGCCTAGTAGTAGCTCAACCAATCAGATCGCAGCATTGATAATAAACCACTAGCTGGATTTTATTAAAAGGTGGTAACTATCCGAGCGTTTTGTACTTTTCCCGTATTATACCTAACTGATGTTGTCCAATTCGTAATGGAAGAAATAAATTGTTAAAACCTTCACTTTAACTTGTCCATTTTAAGACACAAATAGCCGTGCATATCTTGTGTTAAAGCGTTTTTAGTGAAATCCATCATTGCCGAACATCTCTTTCTTTGCTTTTTTTCCTTCCTTCGTTCTCACATTAAATCATGTCACACGCCATTGCCTTGGCACAAGCAGAGACAGTCAATGGATCGAGAAATCTGCCTAAATAACTGAACAAACTAAATAAATAACCAAGTTGGGAAAAACTGCTAAGAGAAACTAGCAACTTTTAAAAAAGCAGCTATATAAAGTCAATTTGGAATGCTCAGATTTACGATAAGCAGCTAAAACTTCATATTGTACCTCCAGGCAAATGCAGCATTCATCATGGCCGGAGTCTGGTCGGCATTTGTGTTTCCCTTGAAGTCTTTTGTCCAAGCAAACGTTGCACACGTTACAGTGGAAAGACTTGTCACGATGGATTCTGTGCCGTTAAAAAATAAATTGTTTTAATGGATGAGACACCTGGTATTATAATGAAAGATAAGTTGCCGAATGTACTAAACAGCACGAAGAAGCACCATAAACAAATAAAAAAAGGAGATTTTGTTTGCTTTTTTTTTCAAATTTTATCCCGTCTGTTGCAGAGTCTGGTACCACCACGGAAGGGGCATTGAGTTGTTAGTTTGAAGATGGAATAAGGATTCCCCCAACTACCGCTGAGTCGCACTTCCTATCTCTTGTGAACACAAACTGGACCGTGTTGAAATGCCTCAACCGACCAAAGACAAAGTTTTATGTACACGGGAAGTGAGGATATAAATCCAAAGATGTCACCTGGTAGTACAGAGATAATAAAAATGGGGTTGTTTTTGGAAGGCGGACTTAAAATTCCCAACTATTACCACTTGCGATTTTATATTGCTCTCATTTTTCTGGTGCAGGGGTGACCTCAACCCAAAAAGACCTTCAAAGCCCCGTTTCTTTGGCGATTACGTGCTCTGTCCGCGTCACATTTCGAGCAGATAAAAGGATGTAGTCTTTGCACTTCATATGTGCACCAGTGTAAAAGCATTAGGCATTGGTCAATGCTAGCAGACTGATATCAACAGCGACTTAATGAAGTGAAAAAATATTTGGATTTGCCCTTTAAAGGTTTCGCTTTCCTGATTTTATTCATTTTTTTTTTAATCGACATCTTGGCTAAATTTTAACGGTGATTCTCGCTTGATGTCGCCATAATTCCGATGTAGAGCAAATATTAGGGAATACCGTATCGATATTGGAAACCGCTTTTGGTCTGCGCTGCCCAGTAAGCATCTACGAGATTACGTTATTATTTTTTCCTCAACTGCTATATACCACCTTCGCGTACCTACAGATACCACACTTGTCACAATGGAATGGATTCTTGTCGAGTGAGGTAAAATGTTTACAGATGGCGCAGAAATAATCCGCCAGTTTTAAGTTACAGCCACGACACTTTTGACTTCCTTCATCGATCTAAAGTTTTTTAATATAAGAAAGTATGTCAGAATAATAATTTGTACTGGCCATGTTTTGAAAGGAACATCAAAAAAAGGTAAACAAACTTAAATTATGGACTTAATCATGTCCTATAGACATCAATACCGTTTTCACTACGAAATTCTCGACGCGGTGATTCTAGCTACATAGCTATAGTCGAACTTATGAATAGGTACATAAAGTAAATGACTAAAGCTAAGGGTCAAGTCAACTCTACTTAAGACTCTATATGACAGTGACCTCGCTAAAACGAACACTTAGGGATTGTCTCGCGCTTCTTCACTCCTGTTTATATGTGATCTGACTTGAGTACAGTTGTGTCAATTAATAGATCTCTGGAATCTGTCATGTTACCTTAATTTGAAAACTAACTATGTCATGATCTTACCACTTGTTCGTGGTAACAGATGGTACATCTGATATGTGTAGCGTTTATGGCCCTTGCTTGGTCATCAGTGCATGCGGCCGACTCATTGTGACATCTGTGACAGGGGTAGAAACGCCCACAGCATGGAAAACGGACAAGGCATCGCCGCTGATAATGACCGCATGCAGGACGCGGGCTTTCTTGCACAGGCGAGGTATGGTCTTCTTCCTCGGTGTCCGTGGCTCGCTCATTCCTCGGAAGAGAGGCTGCTCGTTCTTCTAAATATGCTTCGCCGTCAGTTCCGGTACGATCACAGTTATGACCCACTGCTTCTTCTTGTATACTTAATTTTTCTGTGTGCTGGTCTTTGTTTTTGTCCTTTTTTACTTGCTCTTCGCTGGCATTGATCGAAGCAAAGAGATTAACAGTTGTTGACATGACCACTTGAAGACATTCTAGGAGAGATTCCTGGGATCCTTGATTTGAATTTGGCTTCAATTTGTTTACACCAGAGGAGCGTCCTTCCGTATAACTGTCTGAATATCCTGGGGCTTCACCTTGGCTACCCTGTTCAATCATGAATTCGTCTGCCAGTGAACGCATTTCTTGGTAAGAGCTACGAGACATTGAGTCGTCAAACAGTGGTTCACAATCTTGCTGCAAAGTTCCTTGATTGAGATATTTTGCGCATTCACCGCTTTCCCTAGCTGGG
Source organism: Porites lutea (assembly GCF_958299795.1). NCBI lineage: Eukaryota > Metazoa > Cnidaria > Anthozoa > Scleractinia > Poritidae > Porites > Porites lutea. Next base: position 31,033,457 of record NC_133203.1, on the reverse strand, counting down.
AAATAACCTGTTTGGACGCAGTGTTCTGAATTTCCTAGCAGAGATGGAAAATGCCAGTTTTCATCTTGCTCGGGCAAAGGAGCCTGGCCCAAAGTCTTAGTATGGACAGAGCTCTCGATAGTACTGCTGCCTGTGAAAACATCCTTTTTAAATGAATTTTGGCAGCTGTTATTTGACAAGTGGCTATTTGGGGGGCCGTATGCTGTTAGTCTAGGCATACTGTTCACATTGCCGAAGGTTCTAGCTGCAAAATAATGCTCCCGAATATGGGTTTCTCGAGGATCGTCCCATGTTGCCACATTGACGTTAGTGTTGTATAATTTAGATGTTTGCAGGCTGTTAATAACTGCATGGCGCTCCACAAATTTAGGATCCAAACCATAGCCGATTTTTCCAGGTGGATAATCAGATGTTAAATCGACTCGACCGGCGCTGGCAGAATAGTCTTTTCCTGCTACAAAGAAACCTTGCTTTGGTCTGGCACCACCAAAATTAGGAGACGAGTGACTGACATTTGTGACATTTGAAGACGTTTGTTCTACAGAGCCATCGCTTACATCTGGATTTCCAAAAATGTTCGGACAATGGTTCCGGATATGTTTCTGCTCGTCAATATTCTTTGAACCACCAAATCCTTCGCTTGCTCTGGCCCCCTCGAGTGTTATTTTCTCCTTCTTAACATTTGACTGGTAAGAGCAAACGGCTTTCAAAGCAGGAATGGCCGCAGCATGTTCAGATTGTTGAAACGGGACCCCTGGTGTACACCCATCAGCTACTGCATCACCCCCATAAAACGCAGATCGCGACTTGGGTTGCATCCAATCTTTGCCATTATCTTCGCTAATCAAAAAGGGTGGGGCACTAAATACCTGATTAGCTGTTTGCGAAAATGACCCACTACAATAATCATTTTCTGCATCATTTTCTCTTGGAGACAAAGTTTGAACACTAGTTTCCACCTTTTCTTGGTCTTGAGTATTTGAACTGGGTGAGTTGGGACCGTCGAAAACATCTTTACTTGACTGTGGGGGATAGTTTGAAGCAAAACAACCGACGGTTAAACGGCTTTCCAAGGGTAGCAGTGGTAGGACACTAGTTTCTCTCCCAGCTTTGATGGACAATTCTTTATCCCCACCATTTTTGGCAGCCTCTGGACCTAATTCACCACACGTATCGCTATCCCTTCCATCTTCTAACTGCCGAGGATTAATTTTCCCATGACGTCCAACATGGCTTTCCGGTCTCTTCATAGCCAGTTCAACCAATGCCAATGATCTATTTTGATCACCTTGGAAATGTGCGACGTTTTTTTTCAAAGAACCAGATACTGCCGCTTCTCCGCCGTCTTCAACACCTGGTTTGGGGACATCGTTTGCAGCGGTCTTACAATTAATGTTGCACTTTCTTTGAGCCTCGTTTGTTTGAATGCCCTCCCTCTTTTGCAACACGCTATTTCTACCTACCAGGCTTTCTTCAATGATATCAACTACACAGGGTTCATTGGCAATAACATTCATGTCTCCAGGGTTGGGCGGAGTTTTTACTATAGCCGTTTTGTCGTTGCTTGCCTGGTTTTCTCCCGTTCTTTTCTGATTCCTCGAGTCAATTAAAGGTTGTGAACTGCTGTGATTCCTTCCTCTGTTTTCTGACTCTTCCCCCTTGTCGTTTGGAATAATGCCCTCATTTTCATGCCCTTTGGAGACTTCACAACTGACTGTAGAATGCTCTTTCTTTGTGTCGCTTTGGTCCCTATCCTCTTCGTCCTCTCCACCAAAAATCGCGAAACTGTTTTTGCAAAAGACACTCTGACTACCTTCATCGCGTGGACCTTCCACAAAAGAGCTTATTTCGCCATTAGAGACTTTTTTTGCAGACACATCAAGGACTTTTGACTTCATTTCCTGCCACGTGTCCTTTTTCCTCAAGCGCTCCTGAAAGTCTGTTATGAATGATCGTCTTGACTTCATGTCTTCCTCAAACAATGTTCTTCCCAAAAATACGGCGCCTTCCTTTGCTCGAGTCTCTGTTTGCTTTTTCTCGAGTGATAGTTGATCTGCTTCTGTAGACACCGAATGGTCTCGTTCCAATCTTGCTAAATCGTCTCTTTCACTATCATGTTTAAAAGTGCAGGTCGTCAGTTCAAAATTGCCGGAAATAATTTCCTCAGAGCCACCATTAGACGTCAAGCAAACTTTAGGGTATGACATTGGCTCTTCATCAGGCGGACTGGCCATACCATCCAGAGCTGATAACGTCGTATCAGTAACAATGTCATCTTCGGGTTGGATCTCTTTCTCAGAGAGCTGACGGGATAACCGACTGATTTCTGTCAGGATCTCCAAAGTACTCACTTGAATTTCTGTTCGTTCAGCTTCCTGCTAACAAATAATGACAAATTGAATGGTTTGAACCTTGGAATCAATTATCATAAGGTAGGTGCATTTTGATCATCCGGGTACAAAACGTAGTTCTAAATAAGTCTGCCGTTGGTAGTGACTAGGCACCCTGTTCGGTATTCATCTTAAGGATAGGGAGAAAAGGAAGTTTTGCCTCGTAAATAGGCCATTTTACAGTTGTGGATGGAAGCGAGGCTGGAGTTGACCTTGTTTTGATACAAGCCTTCCTGCTTTGTTATTAATGTAAATCAAGTTATTCTTATGCTAACTAGTATTTTTCGAGAACAATTTTCTTAACAAAGCAATGGAAGTTTCTACTTTGTATCAAAACAAGGTCACCGTCAGCCTCACATTCACTCGAAGGCTAAGGTACTAAGTCCACAACCATAAAATGGCCTATTGCAGGTATTAAACGGCTGACCATCGGCATTGTTGCTTAACCTTCAAAATAATAGGGACTTTCAATCTGACGACGCGATGGCGGCGAAAACGTCCCATAAAAAGTGAATTTACATTCTTCCAGTCTTCATCGTGATTATTCCTACGGCATACCCATTCACTTTTGTCAAAAGTAGGCGAACCCCCCTGGAGTTTAATTGCTAGGCCAGGATCTCTATCCAAGCTCAGAAGGAGAAACAAAATTTCGTCGTCGCTTGTTTACCTCCTCCTAAAGGCGACTTTTTGATTTAGGATGATTTAGTCATGTAGTCATGCAAAAACGGCAAAGACATTTACAAAAAGTTTTAATGCACGTGTAAAGTTGTTCTTTCGCCCTCTAAACGTATTGTTTGCTTTTTTTTTTGCGATCTCGTTGGCATCGCGTCGTCGGATCATAAACTCTCTAATAAGTAGTTATATGGGTTTATTCCATAAGAGCCAAAAAGAGAACCTATATCGGCTCGCGGATCACACAAAAAGTAGAAACTAACAACGAAAATGGGATAAGTCAATCGATTTTGATTGAAAACCTTTAACACACGTAGAGTACAGAAACAATAGTTTTCTCTCCATAAAAATCTTTATGTCGTGAAGTTTGCCCAACAACGCCAATGGTCATATTTCGAGCTTGGGCCACCTGTGATCTAAGTTAGTAAACCTGCTTTCTAAAGTGAGTCGTTGGTAGTCAGTATTTTGTAAAGTAACCAATGCTTTCAGTAAATTGCTAGTCGAAGAAATGATTTTGCTAATGTTGTTCAGCCATTTCTTGGGCTCGTTTGTGTTCAGCCAGTCAAGTGACTAACCACAAACAAGCGACAATCCTTACTTGACATCATATCGATGAAACTGGAGTAGCATAAAGAAAGGTCGTTCGAGGACTCTCAGCTGAAAGGCAAAGGATGATGATGACGATGATGTTAAAGTTTAGCAAAGGAATATTGTTTGGTTTAATAAACATAAACGACTTGTATGGGTGAGTGTAGCCCCAGGGTCAGTATTAGCGGAAGATTAATAATCCCCTTCGATCTGGACAGAGTTGGATAAGCAGCCTAACCAAGTGTTGGAAAACGCAGTTCTAGCATTCCATTAATGCTGTTATGTAACAGTGTCGACTGAAATTCCATTACTTTATTTCGATGATATGAAATCATATGATGGGTCTTAGTAACCTCTATATTTCAGTATACTGTACCCTGGATGCCTCTCAGGCAACCCCAAGATTTACACAAATTAATAACACTTACATTTTCTTCACTGTAAACTGGAGAACACTCCCCCTTTCGTTGAAATTCTTTCGAGGGAGGGACAGCTGCCTTCAGGCAATTATCGTTGGCATACTGAGGCTCATCCAAGAAGGCACATTGCCGTCTCACTACACTACCCTTGCTTCGTACTCCATGTGTGCTTGTGAGTGTTTCCGAAAATCGCTCAATAGCAAATTGCTCAATAGCTTTGCAGCAAGGACTTGAGCTGCTGCAAAAATCCTCTCGAAAGTTGAGTTCTCGACTCATTTCATCCAGCTGAGTTGTACTGTCAGTAATACGTATGACTTGGACCTTTTGCATGATTGATATATCCTTTTGCCAAAGGGTCACCCTAGCTCTGACTGGATCGAGAACAGTAAGGACTAGACACTCATCCTGTGGCCTCAGGGCCGAGGTCTCCTCCCAAGTACAGTTCTTAAGAAACCAAAGAGAAATCTTGCTGAACATAGCACAAGTTGTTTGCTTATCAGTAAAGTTCATGCATGTTATTCTTTCGCACAAACCAGGGTTCATCTCAGAAATGATTCTACATTCGTTGGGTATCTTGCTCTGGCTGACTTGTTCAAGTAGGCAGAGAGGAAGGAGCTCAATACGACTGCCGCATGTCATGATATCTTGCTCGCAACAGCACGTCAGATCGACAACAGCCTGAGTTGCATTACTTTCAAAACCAAGAGATTTCAGTTGGAAAAACTCTTGGAATGAATGCAATACCTTCTGTTCCAACTTCTTCACATCATCGACGTCCATAAAGAAGGGTGAACTGAGAGACGCTACCAAATTACAACTTGGCTTATTGCTTCTCCAGGCTAAGCTTCTGAACAAAGGCTTTCCAGAGAGGTGGCCCTCCCAATCGCTTTTGTTTTCAAAAATCGCCGAAGAGACAAATACGTCTTGTACTGCAGTTTTTCCATTGCAGGTTACTGACGTTCTAGACGCGTACACCTGAAGTGCGCCATCCAGCGTTAGAAAACACCGGTCGTCGTTTGGAAATTGGCTGGCATAAAAATCATAGGCAGCAAAAGTAGTATCATGCGTTTTTAGGTGAATAGACAGCAACAGAAAAAATATCAACAATAGCTTCAAAGTCATCTGGTTGTCAAACGTTAACTTCTCTTCTTCTTCTTCTTCTTCTTCTTCTTCTTCTTCTGAATGCCCCTCAATGCTTTCTTCATTACCATTTGCTTCCGCTTCTGCCTTAACGTCTTCCAAATAACTGCTTAGAGCAGGAATCTTCAGTTTATTTTTAATTGTCAGTTTTGCCTGACTGATGATAGTACACAGGTGTACCAATGCTGCATTAGGACAAGCGATATTGTTTGTCATACCATACCTGCCTGCTTGTTTAAAGAAGGCGAGGGCTTCTTTGGTCATTCCGTGTTGGAGGAACGTCTTGCCACTTTGTAAAAGGTCACGCATGCATTTCTGAGAAATTACGAAAGTGGACTCAAGATGTTGAACTCTCACCACTTTTCCAAATTGTGGTTGCTTTCCCTTCTGCTTTTTCTTTCGGGAGGCATGAATGTCTTTTACTCCTAGCTGACGAACCAGAACGGCTAACGCTAGCCCATACTCTGCAACAAGACCTTCAACTATTTCCTCCTGTATTTCTCTTCGTTGATATTCCGAATGTGAGTTGTCTTTCGTGCTCCTTGTCAGTTCGAGGTACCTCATGGACAGCTGGTCTGGTAGTGAAACTTGGTGTATGATCTCTACGTTTTCCATTGCACGCTGAAAGTAAAGACGTGATTCACCTGCACGGTCTAATCGAAAGGCTATATCACCAAGTGACGTGTAGCAGTTTATGAGTAGTTGGTGCTTTTCGCCAAAGATTAATCTCCATATCCCCTTTGCGTCCTCAAATTTCTTCAGTGCACTGGCTAACTGACCCATAAGTGTCAAAATCGTCCCTTGCTTGTACAACAGTGAAGCGAAATCAAAATGATCAAAGCCAAAAACTTTTTTGACAATTTTCAAACCTTTTTCGAGAAGTTCACAAGCAAATTTAATTTTTCCAATTTGGACAAGGACGTCAATCATCTTTTCAAATGACTCAATCCTGACGTTTAAGTGAAGTCCCTGGAACACTGGCATTAGTTCCTGCACGCTTGCCGAAGTTAACGCTTCAAAAGGAAATGCTCTTTCTGCTTCATCGTGCTTAGCACGAAGTAGCAGTACCTCGCAGAGTTGGAGATGAACAAAATTAAGTAACAAGTCACACTCATCTCTTTTCAATTTCTTGCAGAGCGTTTTAAGAAATTTTAACTCTTTTTCTGCTTTTGCGAACATAGCGAGAGTCGTGTACAGATTTGCTTGGTTTAGCAAAACCGTGAAAGCTGTTTGAAACGGAAGCTCATTATCCTTTGCTTTGCATTTTTCGACCAGTCGTTTCTGTTCCGTCACTGCCTTAGAAAAATATCTACAAGACATATCTAAACGACATGTGTTGCTCTCCACTGCAGTCATCATAGAGTCTATGCCTGAGAAGCAGGATTGTTTTTTCTTGCAGCAATTTAAATGTCTAAGCGAATTCTGGAAATCGCTGCTCGCCTGCTTGTATTCGCCTGTTATCAATAAAATGCAGCCTCTGTTATTAAAAGAAGCTCCCATACCACGCAAGCGACTTGTTGAATCTGATTGTTCGTTGAGCTCAATCAAAATACTGAATGCTTTTTCGGCAATCTGAAACTCTGACGTTTCTGTAGCAAATGCTCCAAGAACGTTGACCAGCCGTGCATAAAAATGAGCATTACCTGAATCCAAAATGATGATACCGTGTTTAACAGAACAACTCACGCCTTTCTCGCCTCCCCACGTCCAAAATAGCTCCTCTCCATGTTCTAATACTTGCAAGTCATGCCCCGAAGGCGTCTTGAAGCTTCTTGAATCTAATTTTGACACTAGTTCAAAAACATCTCGTAATCTACATCGAGACTTTGCAATGAAATCGCTGTGCAGTAAGTTCATTGCTTGTTCAAGTATCCTTATAGCCATCTTGGCGTCCTCTTCATTGTTATCCCTCATGACATATAGTTGACATATTCGATCAATCTCATTTCTTTCGTCAATGAGAAGAACCCTTTCGATCTTAGTGTCGCTGTCATCATCTCTGCTGGGACAAATTTCTGGAGGTTTTCGATCAACCACGCTTCTTTCTTCGTCAAAATGACCTCCTTCAGCGGAGGACGTTGATTCACTGTTGTGTACTGAAATTAAGAATACAGTAGGGAAATACATTCTGCATTAATGGTTACTCCTAAAACATTGAAACAAACTTGCGGTAGTTAATTTTCTTACATATAACAATGACTCATCATCTCAACCAAATCTGCCCTCATATTCTTTTCTCCCTGGCGACTTTTGAAGGCTTAGAAATAAACGGAATTTTTGTGAAACAGCTTTTTTTTATCATTAATACTAAATACTAAAGACAAGAGACAGTTGGATAAGGGCAATTTACAGACCGTAGTATTGAAATAGAGTACAAAGGATATCAAGTCAAATGCACCACCAATGGACATATAAAATAACGAAACAGTCTGCACGCGCGATGACGTGCTGGTGTTTTATTATAAGCGGAGAGAGAGGGTGGGGGGGGGGGGGGGGGGGAGAGGCACTCCTCACCCACCAAAAAGTTGAATAAATTTAAAACCGTTCAAGCTATTACCGCTCAAAATTTTTAAGTCGTCGTGTACGTCCGCATTAGCGTTATACATGACAATCGAGTTTCCACAGGCAGAGTTTTTCTTTACAACGATTTCATTTATATTTTTAGTTCAAAAAACTCAATAATCTTATATCTGATAAAGATCGACACGGCTTAATATTACGTCCAATTTTTTAGACCATAATAACCCCAGATCTAAATAATGGTGCAAGAATGAGTTGATCTATATTAGAAATTTCGAAGCTGTCCAACAAACGGGCAGGAGTGTATTATCAGGTTTAAAAACTCTTTTCTTCGCCTCGAGCTTTTAAACCTGATAATAAACTCCTACTAGTTTTTTAACCAGTACTTATTGAATTATTATAAGATAACTAAGATAGTACGCGTGCTCTGATTAGCCAAGAGGAGTGTTTGCTTCAGAGTATGTAAACAGCGTTTGACTAACAGTCGCTGTTGCGAGTTGGATGTCGCGGGTGGGAAAAATTATTTTGCGTGGAATTCAGGTTAGACTTCGAGGTAAATGACTAAAAATGACTGATAATATATAGGCAATAAAATATAAGCCACTAAAAAGAATTCTCCTTTTAAGGGAGGGTGTAGGTGATTGATAAAAAATATCCCGCAAACACAACTGAAATGGAAAAACTCCCATCAAAATTTAAGTCTTGATACGTTTACAGCAAATTGCGTTTATGCACGATACTCTTCGTCACGTTAGTGGGCATTGTTCCCTGTTTTCATATTTGTATATCTTTGAATGTAACCGTTATTGTTGTCAGTTGCCTGATGATTGCTTCGTGAGAAGCATGAAACTGAGAGTTGCAGATAAATGTGTTTGAATCAGTCCAACTCCAGAAAACTATATTATATACTTTTTATATTTTATATATCAGATACTGTTATGCATAACTGTAAAGATTAACTTACAGATAACTGTTAGTCCAGGCACGATATTAAAGAAACATAATTACGGCAAGCATAAAAGTCGGCCCAATCTTTCTTTTAGGTCTTTCCTTTAGACAGTAATATTGCCTCTAACATTCGTAACCTTTAAATTGGCTGTTGGCTGCTACGAAGGGTATCGAGATTAAAAAATGATCTTTTTGCTGTAAACGTATTAAAACTTTACGTTTGATGAGAGAGTTTTTTCATTTCACTTGTGTTTGCGGGATATTTTTTAATAATCACCTACAGCCTCCCTAAAAAGAAGGATTCTTTTTAGTGGCTTAGATTTTATTATCTAAACCTTATCAGTCATTTTTAGTCATTTACCTGGAACTCTAACTTGAATTTCACGCAAAATCATTTTTCCCACCCGCGACATACAACCCGCGACCCGCGGCCCTTAGGCAAACTCATGTAAACATGGTTGTGTCCTCAGCATGTTTTGCTCATCGCGCTAATCACGCGTGCACGAATTTGAGAAAGGTTTTTGAGTTGAAAACTCGACAAGTTTACTTTATTTAGCCATTCCCTCGTGGCTGAAACTTGAAAAATCTTTACAAAAATGCTGTGTCCATTTTTTTTATTCGCTTTAACTGACATTTTAAGCGAGAAAAATCCGTGTTTTTGGAAAGCATCTTTTTTTGCACGACTTCGCGACTGGTGAGAATCTATCCCTTAATCAGGGCCATAACAAAGAGTTTTGCGTTTCTTCTCGAGGATCGCGAAGTTAATTTATAAAAGGAGTAGAAAACTTTTCTCCTGTATTTGCATGACTTCGTCTCAAGTTTGCTTAACTGTCGAGAATTCTCCCAACCCTCAAGTGTTTATGTCAGGCTATACAAATAGGGAAAACGTTTTCTACTGCTTAATTATTTATAACATTGCACGCGTGATTGCCCTATATAAGTCCAATTGAGTAGCTATGAAAAAAAAAATCTCTATTTACGCATGCACATGCGTAAATAAGATGACGCGTGCAGTTGTGTCTATGAAACTAAAATGTTCGTCTCTTTCTCTCAGCTTAGTCTCCAATAATATAGATAATGATGAATAACTTTCAAAAAATATTTACTTCCAGTTTGAGAAAAAGAATCTTCTATCAAGCTAGACGATTGTGGCGTGTTTGTAACCAACCAATTGAAGCATTTGTCTTTCCGTGTTGTGTGTTACGAGAATGTCGTAGTTAATCAAAAAGCATGCATTTTTGTTAGCTATGATAAAAGAATTGCTTCCTGCCTTTAGCTGTGTGTATATTAAGTTATGGATGCACTCGGAAAGTTTGGAGGGAACTCAAGAAGGTAGAGTGCTTTCGGCTACGCCTCGAGCAACTCTTACGCTTCTCTGGTACTCTCCAAACTTCCCGCGTGCATCCATAACTTGATATACGCACGCTAAGCATGAGCCGATTCTTAAATTACACTGAATTTAGTATTATTTTAAGCGACCAATTTTAAAATCATCAAATGGCAGATACTGGATTCAGTTTTTAACAGTGTTCATTTCTCTCGAAATATCATAACTTGTAGATTTTTTTCGCTTCCTATGAATTCTCTTGTGTAGTACACAGATCAAATATTCTATCACGAGTACCTCCCATCGATTTGTATGGGTTTTGAGTAAAATGAAATACGTTAGTTCCAGTTCATTCTTTAATAAATATGACGTCATTATGACATCACTGCGATTATCAATTTGTTAGTTAAATTATCAGACACCTCGCTAATTTAGTACTTTTCGCTTTATGGCTACTTGTACGTTATGCGATCTTTGGATTCTGCCAATATTACGTCATAATGACGTCAACCTACGTCATTGTGTCTATAACGTTATGACCAGATGTTGAAACTGATGAGCACATTATTCTATGTAATTTTGGTGACCATACCATAGGCGGTTTTGAAGCTATAGAGGGAAGCCCACCCCCTCCTACCTTTAGCAAGCATCCCAACCCGTAAGCCACCCCCGCTGGGGGTTACAACATAGGGGTTGAAGGCGCTCCTTTGTCTTTGCCGACAGCCCGTCTAGGAGAAGGATACTCTGAATAAAAAGCAACTTTGACTAATGATAAAACATGGCAAGTCATCTTAACATAGCCAGAAATCGGGGACGGCAAGCGGCATAATCAAAAGCAATAAAAATGGCGGCCAGAGCGAATAAAAGAGTAAGCAGGGGCTTTAATAAGTGATTAAGCTTTAATGATGTGAGTACCGCAGATTTTCTAAATAATCGAATAGAAATGTGGTAGAACAAAAATGACTGCCACAGAGCTACCGAACAGAAGGAAAACAATGCTCTCTGAAGCATTTTTCCCTCGATCAGTGATGACTCCGATTCTTCATCGGTTCCAGTTACAAAAGAGCTTAGTTTTCGTCGTAAAAACGCAGTGCGTAAGTGAGTTTTTTTTTTTTTTTTTTTTTTTCGCGAGAGAAAAACGTTTGTTTTACAAGATTAACATAGTATGATTTGAATGGGAAGCTGGGAAAACTTTTCGGGACAAGAACTTTCTCTCCTCACGCTTAGAAAAGTATGAAGGTAGGCGTTGTTTTAAGAGGTTAGTAAGGGCTTCATTTTGTCTGTCTAGAGTTACTTCGATCACAAAATGCAGTGGCTAGATTGAAATTATCTTCATTTCTTGTTCGATTAAAATGTAGTTTGATCATTGTTGTTGTTGTTTGTTTGTTTGTTTTTATTTTTGGTTTTGTTTTGTTTTGTTTTGTTTTTTTTTTTTCAATTTCTAAGCTGGGGAATGTATCCATTTGGCTGAAAATTACAGAAAGTAGGAAACTGAAAAAATTTCTCCCATATTTCCTTTACGTTCTGCCTCCATATTCAATCTCTTTTTGGATTATCTGCGCATGCTTGCGGCCATGTGGTCCAAAGTTTCTGGCTATGAAAATTCTCATACCGCATCGGTCATTGCGTGGGTGAACAAGGGCCGCGTCCCCCAGTAGGAAACCGGGCTGAGGTCGAAAAATCCACTACTGGAACAAACTCTTCCCATAGTGCACTTCAGAATTTTCACACCGAGGGCACCCCTCAATTCATGCAATGCGCAACATTTTCGAGGCGGATGAAACGGATGCTATCCTGTTAATCGATGCACCAAACGCCTTTAACGCCCTGAAAAGAGCTGCAGCACTACATAATATCCGAGTGCTGTGTCCGACCCTGGCTACCTACGTGATAAACACCTATAGACAACCTGCGCGTCTTTACATTACAGGCGGTGAAGAACTAATATCAGCAGAGGGCACCACACAGGGTGACCTTCTGTCCATGACCCTATACGCCATAAGTCTTCAACCACTTATAACGCGACTGCACGTCTCAAGCGCAGCAAAACAGTGTTGGTTTGCTGATGCCGCAACCGGAAGTGGTTCCCTGCAAGACGTGAGGAAATGGTGGGATGAACTATCAGAAGGTGGTCCTCTGTCGGGTTACCTCCCTAATGCCAAGAAATGTTGGTTGATCATCAAACCGGAACGAGAACAGGCTGCCAGGGAAGTGTTTAGAGACACTGCTATTAACATCACCATAGAAGGCCACAAGCACTTAGGCGCGGCTCTAGGATCTAGATCGTTCCTTGAAGAATATGTTTGCGAGAAAGTAGACGAATGGGTCAATGAGGTTACTAAACTCGCAGATTTCGCCATATCACAGCCTCATGCAAGCTATGCAGCCTTCACTTTCGGACTGCGGCATCGTTGGACAAATTTCCTAAGAACATTACCGGATATTGTGGAATTACTTGAGCCATTCGAGTGCGGGATCAATGAGGTTTTCATACCAGCTGTCACTGACTATACAGTCACTAAAGTAGAGCGCAACCTCCTTGGTCTCCCACATGGAAGGCCTTGGATTTACAGATCCTGTAGTGAGCTCATCTTCTAAATATGAGGCTTAAATCAAAGTTACTAATCCGCTCGTGAGGCGAATTGTTGAGCAAGAGCACCAGCCTCCAGATGCCTCAGAAATTCGAGCACTGCAACTGAGCACACGAAAACAAAAAGACGACTGTCTAAGTGAGAGGCTGGAGCAGGTGAAGACCTTCCTGCCGACAGAATCTAAGCGAGCTGTTAAGTTAGCTACAGAGAAGGGATTCCCCTCAAAGAGCTGGATTACAGTCTGAATAAGAAGAAATTTAGAGATGCAATCAAGTTACGGTGCGACTGGAAAATAAAGAACACGCCTATGATCTGCGAATGCGGTGTTCAATTTAGCGTGGATCACGTAATGGTGTCAGCGCGGCGGATTCATTATACAGCGCCATAACGAACTGCGCGATTTGGAAGCAGAGATGCTGAGGATGGTCTGTAATGATGTGGAAGTAGAGCCGGTCCTTCAGGAGGTCACTGATGAGACATTAAATCATGGCGCTAACAAAGCCTCTGATGCCCGTTTAGATATTCATGCTCGAGGTTTTTGGGAGAGACAGAGATCTGCATTCTTCGACGTTCGGGTGTGTCACCCTAATGTAGACTCTTACAGAGACTTGACTCCTAAGCAAATCTTCAAGCAGCATGAGAACGAGAAGAAGAGGCAGTATGCGGAAAGAGTAATGGAGATCGAACAGGGAACGTTCACTCCCCTAGTTTTCATGACCACTGGTGGAATGGCACTGCAGACTTGCGGAGCTGATCGCAAATAAGAAGGGAGAAAGTTACTCAAGCGCAATTTTCTGGATAAGAGCTAAAGTATCTTTCGCCATCGTACGCTCTGCGATACTATGCTTGAGAGGCTCAAGATCCAGAAGAAGACAGCTAGACTTTGTTGACTCAGATCTGCAGATCGAAAATATTAGAGCCTGCCCGAATTAATTCTTTTTTTTTAAAGAACTTTTTAAGGAATTTAGGAATACGAGATTTTATTCTTTTTAACTTGTTTCTTTTTAATATCGGAGACGGATGATTCTCTTTTGTAATGACTTAATTTAAAACTCCGGACCGCCTGCAAGACTCGCATTTCAGCCGCAAGGGATGTATTTAGGAGATCGTCATTGACACAGCGATTGTATTTTTTTTTACGATTTTTATAATTCTTAATGTTATATAGTGCTTAATTGTTACTTCAAATATTTCGGTAAATTACGTACATATTTTTTAAAGTTGAATAAAACTATTATGGTAGTAATATTAACATAACATAAAAACATAACCATAACCTGGTTGGTTATTATTTCAGATACCTCTTCCTTACCTAGAAGACGTGATAGATTTGCACCGTTCTTTGAGGGCGTGGCAACTTTCCTCGACAAAATTAGTTTATCTCTTATAAACGTTTTAAGAAGCCGCCATCCAAGTGTTAAAAGGGGAGTCTGTGCACATTTAATCACCACAGTTGAACCATCAAATTCCATCATTGGTGCAGGCTTGTAACTAAAATAATCTGGAAATTGCAAAATAAATTCGGTAAATTTAATTGTAGAGCAGACCGTAAACTACTCTACGATTGGTGAATCTTGTAGCTTTAATAGAAAACATAGGCTCAAATAGCTATTCAGTTGCATTCTAAAAACCTAACTAGAGTTACCCGATTTAACATTTAATTCACATTATTTTGTCGGCGAAGCATAATAAACCTATCAACGAATGAGCAATGTCTTGGCCCGAATGGGAGGGGGAAAAGGAATGGAAGTTTAAGACTTCCCGTCCGCTGTCGTTTCTCATTTGTCCAGGAACGGCGAAACAATTTTCCAGGTAGGGGGCTGACTAGTGGCTTAAAATAAGCAAATGGGGAAGCTAATTAAGTAGGCTCTCCTCTTGGTAGATCTTTTTTTTTTCTGTTCTGAAAAGTGGGCGTTGTGGGGAGCCTTCACCCGCCAGTTCAACCGTCTCTGGTGTCTCTTGTTTTCTCTACTTGTTATCTCTAAGCCGTTCTAAAAGACGTCAGTGAGTCAGTCGACGAAAGAGTGGTAAACAATGTAAACCTTGGTTTCCCTTTAGTTGGACCAACACTTTTCAGTTTAGTCACAATGCAGCTTGGCTAATGCTTCTGCTTACTGCAAGACTGACACTTGCCGTGGCTGGCTAACAAAACACCCATAAAGAAACGATCTTCGCTGTCAATACTAACGGCTCTTTGTCTGGAGTCGATATATTTGATGTAAGAACTGCTTACATACCTCCCGTGCTGGGGGCGATGCCCAGCGCTCTCTGTCAGCATAATTTGTATTTCTCTATTACCTCAAGCACTTGAGCATGCTGTCGCTTAACTCAACTTAACTCTCTTCGAGTTGCTTCAGCATTATCTCTGAGAAACATAAATGCACAAGTAATTTTTATTAAATATTCAGTTTTTTAATGATTTCAATTGACATGGAATAAGAATACTGCAGAAAGAGCACCGTTGATAAATCAATTTTGTTGCTGCGTGAGCATACGAATGATATGACACAAAATAACAGTTTTATCAGTTCAATTTTACTGACTCATGGTTACCGGGTATAATAACGCGAAAATCACGTACTACAAAATGTAGAGACAAATAGTTTCATTGAAATTTTATGCAAAGCAAAAATGAAAGTCCTGTAGAATCTAAGTGGACAAAGTTGGAATCCTTGTTCAAGTTATTCAAGATCTGCTGATAGAAGGCTAGGAGAAGCATCTGACCGTGATATATGTAAAGTGTTTAATAACGTTGTTTCTATTGCTGATTCTGTTAAAGAAATAAACGCTCCTATCTCCTCTAAGACAGAAAAGTCAATTATCGGAAAAGTTAAATCCATCAAAGAGCAAGCTGTACTTTTCAGACAGTTTTATCTTAGTCAGGTCAAAAAGAATGTGACTCAAAATTGCTCAAAAAATTAGCTGTAAAAGGAGACTTTGAAGGGCTTGGACCAACATCAATTTTGCTCAAACTGTTACCATTAATGTAATTAAGAGTTTATGTTTTCTTACAAAATTTGGCAAAAGGATAGAGTTTTCTGGAGATCTAATGTTTTTTACAGTTTAAATTATAGTCATTACAGTTACATTCAGTGCTGAATGAACTGTTTGTCTTTGCAGCCCATTCTTTGTACAAATAAATAAATAAAAAATCCAGATTTCTGTGCGCGTCAAACAGATTTCTATGGAAATTAAATGTAATTCACACTAAACTGCTAAAACAAGTTAGTAAGGCAAATCTGTTAAAGAAGCCAACAGAATGTTCAAAAATGCAAAAATCCGTTCATTGCAGTGGCTGTGAAGTTGTCAAAAAACTGGACAGTGTTATTTTTACTATGGAAGTTGAAAAGGAAATTAATAATGATATCAAAGTTGAAACAAGCATCTGGTTCATCTTTCACTTTGTAAGTATGGTTGACTTAATTTGAAAATACTGAGAAACAGTCTGTAAGTAATAAAACAAATGACTTATATTTGATTTAATTACCGTTTAGCCGACACTGTTGTTGTACATTTTCAGAGTCAGGTTTGAGGTTTGTTAGAAAAAATATTATTTTTGCAATTTGAGACCAGTTCGTATATTATTAGCTCTGTGATTCATATGGATATTTTATTTCTTTAACTAAATTAACACAGTTTTGTCATCTACTTATATCTTCTGTTCTGTGGTATGAACTTTAAAAACATGTAGCTACACTGTGCAAGGTAGATACCATTAATAAACAGTGGACTCAAGAAGATTCCTTTGCTTAATTTAATTTGTGGTAGTTTCCATTATTTCATTATTTTGTCAACAAAACAAAGCGATTTACCGTAAATCCTTTATTACGCCCCCCCTCCTCAAATAAGCCCCCCCTTTTCAGAGGAGGAAAGTTAATCAGCCCCCCCTTCTCTATTAAGCCCCCCTCTCCCCCTCCCCCTCCCCCTCCCCTAATCCTTATTCTTCACAAAAAATTAACGAGTAACGTGAACTGATCAATTATGGTTTATTTAGGCTGGAAGTTCATATTGTTTTTGGTCTTCGGCCGCATGACAGTGACTTTAATTGTACAACGGCCAAGTCTACTCTGTCTCATACCACGGTATTTTTGCTACAGGTAATGCGTTTCGCTAAATTAAATAAGCCCCCCCCCCGTCTCTATTAAGCCCCCCTCAACAGTGCTTGAAAAAAATAAGCCCCCCCCCGGGGGGGGCTTAATAGAGGATTTAAGGTAAATCAGTTGATTATTTCAAGAAAATGGTTTCGAACCTTAGACTTGGCTTACTCAACAAACAGAGTCCCGATGACATAGCAGTTCTCTTGGAGGATAGGGAGTTAACTGGGGTTAGGTTAAAGGGAACCTCCACTTCAACAAAAAGATAACTTTAAATCACAGGAAATAACTGTTACAGTCAAGTCAATCTAAAATATTTTTAAAGAAAGCGTTTGTATCCGAAAGAAATAACTTTTAGCTTCGCCTATTTTTGTTTTCAAATTTTGCGGGCGTCGCCATCTTGAATAATTGTGAAGTGTTACGGTTGCCCTATTGTTATTAAACAAAAGCTCTTTGTGTCAGAACAATAGAGCAACCGTAACACGTCACAATTATTCAAGATGGCGGCGCCCGTGAAATTTGAAAGTGAAAATAAGCGATTTTAAAATTCACTTTTCCTGATATAAACACTTTTTTTAAGGACAAATTTCGAACAAATTTGTTTATCAACATAATTTTATTCGATTTAAACTTATTCTGTAGTAAGAGTGGAGGTTCCCTTTAACATACACATAAGATAAGATAAGAACTTTATTTTAGCACGATAAGAAAATCAGCATTGCTGGTGGGTCGTGCAGAGAGGGTTATCTCATCTAAAGATAACACTGCACCGATTATTTATGTTTTATATTGTTTAAAATTAACTTTCTAACTGTGTTAGAAAGCTGGTTTACTAACTTAGAAAAAACGCTGCTGAAACGTAGTCAGCAGTAACCGTTACCTTACAAACCACTCCCTGACGAACTCAAGCAAAATGAAACTGCCGTTGTAACGGATCGAAACGCACCACTCGCATTTAGAGTCCTTACAGCCAATAACAGCACGGCTTAACTAACAGACAACTAATGACATTGTGACTTTATTGAACAATCAGGTGAATAACGAGAGTTAAATACCATCAACTGACTGGTTTTCACCAAATATGTAAATCTCGGTGCGCGGCAAACGCAGACTGTAAACTTGCAGACTGGCAGGTAAACAGTGTTCTAAAATGCTCTAATCCTAATCCTAACCCTAAGATAAGCCTGTAAGGGTTAGGGTTAGGATTGGAGCATTTTAGAACAATGTTTACGTGCCAGTCTGCAAGTTTGCAGTGTACGTTTCACTGACGTTTATTGCAGACCGAATGCGATAGAATCTATAGATCAATATACCAATAATTGCTTACATTCTGCTTGATAGACCATGTTCAGCAGATTACAATTTTCTTCAAGTGTGCAAGAATTCTTGATCCGGCAATTACAGTTGTCCTTGATTTCTTCTGGTGGGCTTTAGTTTTTTTGTGGCGGGAGATAATGGATTTTACGTTACTCATGCAGCTGTAGCCCAGCTTAAGAGTGTTCCGGGTAAAGATTTTATGGAGTGGGTTGGATTTAGGAAAGTGGTGATCAATGATTGAAAGGAAGCATTTACCTACTTTGGTTTCTACATTTTGACTGTCTGGCGGATTGAGCCACCTTACGTTCGTGTCTTGGTATGTCCTTTTGGCTTTGTCAAAACATTCGTTGTCAGATGATATTTCCGAAAGACGCTTGTTGATTGATTCAGGGATATTTCTCAGAATAGAGTGTGGGTGGTTGGATTGTCTATGTACATACAACGGTATATTTCCCTCTTTAGTGAATGGAAGGGAAGATGTTTTCCGGTTTTTAGGTTGAGAGTGACATCTAAAAAATTGACTCTGGTTAGGTTAGCCTCTACTTTGATCTTTAGGTCATTGTCACGGAAGATTTTGCAGATAAATGTGTTTGAATTAGTCCGACTCCAGAGGTATGTATGTATGTATGTATGTATAAAACTCTCAACCTCTGGAAATTAAAAAGAGAATACAAACAATTAAACCTTGCCCCTCTTGTCCCTATGATCAAGAAAATGGAAAGACATCGATAGAGATAATGACCAGTTTCTCGGAATTACCGGAACCTTTAATTAGTTCCCCCTGAGTGAGTTTAGGGTAAAAACCCTTCTTGATATGTGCATTATGTTAATTAACAAACTAAAATAATCTTTTTCTTATCATTTGCTTTAACGTCTGACTGCACATAAAAAAGAAGGGAAAAATGACACTCACGTCTGATCTTTCTAGCAATGATGATAGAAAAGATAGATTTTATGAAACGAACCGACTTTGTGAACCGAGTGTCGCCTTGCGAGATTGTTTATAAAAAAAAGTGCCCAGATCACAGGGGCAACGAACGACTGTTTTCTGAAAAATATCTGTTAGAGGAAGCAAGTATTGCCTAGAATTTCTTACTTCCGTATTGCTTGAAGACGGCTAACAACTTCTATATGACCGTTCCTTTCATGTCCAGTTTTCGAAGCTAATATCTAATAAATTTCTTACGATTTTCTGAAGTTAATTTTTTTCACATTTCACTCTCCAGGTTTGGCTATTTTTCGTAGAAAAAAGAAAACCTAAACATTTTCGGATTCAAAAATGTGATAGAAGAGTAATCAGAAAAATTCTCACTTTCGAAATTCGTTAAATTGCATCTAAAATTTGCGGGAAAAGAAAACTGAAGCCCTTGTAATTTAGAAAAGTCTCAAGTTCCCCTAGGATAACCGAACAGATGCAAATTTTATAGTGCCGCTTTGAATGCTTTTGTAATAGCGCTAAACGTGATTTCAATGTATTTAGGAAGGAACCGTCATTCGGGGTGCCCCTGAGTTCAACGAAGCTGGTAGTGTTGGTCCGTGAATGCGTTTGACCACTTTGCTACCCAAAGGAGAATGGATGCATGTCTACGTCGATTAAGATTTGCATTTGAATTTGAGTATGTTATGAACATCGCGCGAAAACCATTCGTCTAATTAACGTAATTTGTGATCCCAGACAAACACCTTTGATGAATTTCAATTTATGTTTAATAAAGAAGGTTCGAACCGGAAAAAGACAATCGAATTTAATATCAAATTCCTTAGCTTACCTGATCAAATGTAGAGTAGCTGCTCTAAATTGATGCTAAATAAGCTCTAGTAGGTCACTTGGCCATACTGAACGCCTTTGAAAGAAAACGAAGAAGTAATATTAGCTTATTGCATGGTCATTTCTCTTTACCCAAAGTTTCTAGGTACGTATAAGGAAGTAGATGGTTAACCTAACTTGCCACGTGATCAACAACGACAATGCTTCACTTAACTTTAAGGTTAAATATATTGTCACCAGCTGCGAGAAGAGGCCACCTAGCCTTCTTGGTGTATGTGTGTTTCGTGTGTGTGTGTTTGCTCGCACTTTATTACAACAAGTTTAACAAGGCTGCGGCTCCATCTAATTATTTTATATCCCTACCGTTCTCCGCACGGCTTTGCACTCCTCTTCAAAAACTTTCCTCTCGCGAACAATCCCGCCGGCTACGCAGGTTAGATAAAATTATTTCACTTCCTTGTGCCTTTTATTCAGTCTGGAAAAACCGTCATTTGACATTTTCGTCTTTTCGTCGCAATTTGCAGTTTAGTGACAGCGATTGAAACAGAGCCAAATATTCCTGGAGGCTTATAGTTTTCAAAGCTCTTATTTCGTTGACAGTTGTTATGAGGGTCCTATTTTCGGAATTTCACGTTATTTGTGGAGAACCATTGTAAAACTGACAAAATTGAAGGCGTGACTGATTAAAAGAAACAAAAAATGAAATGCAGTAGTAAAAAAAATCCCTGGCATCGAAAGAATAATTTCAACAAATCAAATGACTGTGGCAAATAACTTAAGAATCAGTAATTAAAAATATAGTGTTGATGCTTTGAAGAAAGAAACCACATGGGTAGTTTTCGGTTTCAGAGATATAATATAAAATGGCATTGTCAAACATATTTTAACAAGCGCTATTGAAATTGGTTAGATGGTGATGACGGCATACTTCCAAATTTGTATTAAGAAATGCTTGCGCAAGTACTTCAAAGCGAAAGCAGTTTTGTTAGCGACTTTTTGTACCTGTGCATTCCCGCCCATTAGACTGACATAAATCTCCTTTCGTTAGAGTAATTTCACTGCAATTCAGCAACTTACGGCTAACGGGTAGTGGACAAAACACTGACCCCCAGTTCATGGACTACCCTAAAATGGACTACGCTGATGAAGTTTAGCCATTAGGGTTTAGAAATTGAGTGAATCAAGTTTCAGTTCTCCCAGTATAATGACCCTATTAACATACAGCAGGGTGTCTAATGTTGGGAGTTGTTGGCCAATAGTGTTGCTTCCGTTTAAGCGATGGAATCATAAGTGGAGGAGACGAAATAATACTACTAATAATAACAAACAGCAAAAAAAGGACAAAAAATAGATAATAAAATAAAATAAAGAAGAAAGTTCTGTTTCTTTCAACTCCGATCCTGTCGCTCTTATGACTCTGGTTTTGAATTTCACAATGTCATAATCAAGCCCTCTTATGACCCATCGCTATTGAAAGCCAGCCATGGATATTTGATCAAGTGAGGTCGGCACGAGCTGGCACGGCAGCAGAGCACGCACGACTTTTGAAACAGGCCTGCACGAGGAATATGTTATAACAGGTTCCATTTTACTCCCGAGTGCAGTGCTTTGTTTTGATAATCAATTCCTCAAACGAATTCGAAGCGTTCAAGCTCCTTTTTACCTATAACAAGGACGGGAAAACTTGGTGACTTGAAAAACCACCTTTCAAGAATCTTCTTATTCAGAAAATAATTTGTAGGAGGATTGACTTGTCTAACATTACAGCTCTTTTTCTATGATCAGTGAGTTTCATGCGGTATGTTTTTACTTGCAAGCCGCACGAACCGGAAGAGACTAAAATAGACTTTTGATAAAATATGTTATGGCAAACGAAATTTCTGTAATTGGAATACTGCAGGGAAAATGTGCTCTGTAAACTATAACATGATATGATTTTACTTAAAAAGGTATTCTGAAAGCGGCAGTGCTTCAACACTTGAGACGGCAGATTACCACTACATGTGATAGCCTATCTCACCAACACAGGAAAACCACTTGGCTTTCGGTTTCAGAGATATGTCAATTGCATTTATGCCAATATTGTGAAGTTTACCACACAACAAGTAGCAACGACTTCTTCCACGGTGAAGTATTTGGCTTTGAAATTCCGTTCAAACCAGCCTTGTCTTCGATCATCGATAACTCGCACGACTGAACCAGTCTCGCTATAAAAGATAAGCTGCAAACGGGAAAAACACCTTGTAGTTGATTAACAGCTTGCCCTCGTTTACTGACGGTGAAACGTAGGCAACTTAAAATAAATAAATATTTGAGTCGAATAAATTCCCGGAATTATTAATTGCTACCTTTCTGTCTGTTCCTTAGGATAAATTTTGAAACCGTAAAAATTTGTGGAATGATCTTTGGAAACCGATTTGCATTTAATTAGCGTTTGTATCTTTGTGCGTTTTTACTTTGTGGTGCTTATACTAGGCTTTTCTGTTCATTTTTGAAATCAACTCGATCTTCTCTTTCATTTAAAAACAAAAACAAAAAATCGGGAAGTGAGACGTCTGTGTCGCGCTGTCGATTTTGTTTCAGGAGAGGAGACGGCTGTACACAGGCGCAGGTAACGCGGAACAAAGTATTTTTTCTCGAGAAACCTTGCGATCAAGGTGAGCTATGAATCAGTTGCATGTGCTTCATCGAAAGTAAGTCTACAACAAAACGTCTGCCAGACCATAGCCTACGAGTCTGACGTCGATCGTAGACCTGTACAGCCAGCATTTATATTTAAAAGACCAGTACAGACCTGTACAGTCATTTAAAAGAAGCCCGATCAGACATTGGTTGTCTTTACACTAGGCTGTTAATTAAGACTTAAGAGCTGCTAAGTTTTTTTTGGCCAAAAATGCGTGTGTGAAGGCCCAAGTAAAATCTCAAGTAACTTTACTTTGCATCTCATAAAAAGTCGGAAAGTTGTAACGATTCAAGAAAGTTTCAAGTGACTTGAAAACCATCCTTAAAACCAACTTAGCGAACTTGCGGTTTCTAAGCTTTGAGATAGGCGAAGTATGTCATGATCAATCAGTCTTAATTGTGTTGCGTGGGAAAGTGGGCTTAAGTAAACCTGAAGTAAAAAGGATAGGTTGTGTGTGAAGCTTTCTTTTACTCGAAGAATTTAAAATTTACTTGTCTAGAAATAATTCTTAGCTTATTTAGGCTCTAGTGTAAAGACTACCATTATCTACCTCAAAAATGCCCTTCCAGTTGAGTTTAAAGAAAAAAAAAGACGAGTGCAAAAACGTTTTCCAATGATGCGAAATCTGAAGAAAGAGTGTAAAATTTTATATTCGGCTATAAAATTCAAGTAGAAATTTACATGATGAATTTAAAAAAATTCAAACAATGAATTTTGGCGGCCCTACTTTGCGTGTGGTACTTCCGAAAATCACAGTTGTATACTACACTGGTTTTTATGAAGAGACAAACTGTCATCATTGGGAGACGGAATGTAATTTTACCGGCGCGAAATCAATACAGGGGAAGTCAGAGAATTGAAAGTGAAATTAAGCGAAAGGGAAAACCCCCTGCCTACTTTATAAACATGTTGACAAGAGCCTTACTGCTGTGTCCTATTGGCCTATTCATTGAGTCGCCATTTGACCAGCCAATGAAGCCTGAAGAACGAACAGTGATCGAATATGGATATATTTTTTTTACAGTTGGGTGACGATGTTGGTTTTGCGGTTTTACCACATGGAGTCTTTCTGGCATCAATTCTTTCTTGCATCATTTAAAATTATAATCGACTTCTTTTGTTTACACACAAAATGTGTTCGAGCATGTCGACGGAAACATTAAAAATATTAAATATATATTTAAAAAGGCGCTAAGGCGGCGAGCAAATGACAAACTCGGACTACAAATGCAATGCAATATTCTCCGTCGCACAGAGCGTTAAACATTAGGCCGAGAGAAAATTATGCTGTTTTTAAAATTATTAAAGAAAAAATATAGAAATACGTGATACGACCTCAGAGATGTGCTGTATAAGCTAAGAAGTCTGTGTTACCTGTTTTTGCTTTTGGCAGCGTGTAGCTTTTCTGATTTGGGGCTAGAAGAGTTTCTACTAACCAGGGCGTTTGTCCCTCACCAAAGATATCAGGTTGAATTGGCAAACTATAATAAAGATAGCACGAGGGGAATCCCCGAATACAAGTTCACTGATTGGAGGGGGCAGAGACAAAGTTGTTGTTTTGCCCATCTAAACCTATTGTTTTTTTGGCGTTCGCGCTGACGTCGTCGTTGCTTAAGCTCCTTAATGGGTTGGCTTCTTTCAATGTCAACAAAAGGCACTGTTAACAACATCATTACGGATGCAGAGAAAGGATTTGTGTTTGTGTTAGTCGGCGTCTTTCTTTTGAGCCTAATGCCGCAAACGGATATTACATGTTGGTCCAGCATGGTGGATGCAGACAGTTGAATTATTTTGGTTTAGCCTATGAAAAATTGAACAACGCCCACGGAATGTTGAATATGTTAAAGCAGGCCTTTCAAACATTTGGTAACCTTGGCCGTGCATGCGGAACACGAGGTCTACGCATGTAGTGCAGGTGAACAGCCTTTCAAATGTTTGCCAATATTAAACAGGATGAACCTCGTTTGTTGAATTAACATATAGAGAACACGCTCAAGATATGCTTTGTCCTTGTCTAGTCAGTCGACTATTTATGCCAGTCGTGCGAAAAGCCAAGGATTTTTTCTTCTTTTAAGTTGTCGCTGCTATAAAAAGGGCATTCGTAATACCCAGGAGAAATTAAAAACAAAGGTTATGCAAAATTCTGGGGGGCAAATAAGGTGCATTATGGGAAATGTGAAAGTGGCGTATTCTTACTGCCTTGGTATAAAGTAAGAACTTGAAGAAGAATAAGCACAAACTTAAATAAGCTTGTCGCATAAAGACCTAGTCACTCATTGTCAGCCACGCTAAATTTAACATCTTAAGGAAAGTCATCGGTTGAAAGTATCCCTCTTTTATTGCAATTTTAACCACTGGCATGGTACCGCTGGTACACTGACAGGATCAACAATGAGTAACAAATGAGCCGTGGTCAGCGTTCTTTAATATAAGAGTACTAGAACCAGTATCCCTTAAAAAGCCCCAAGGGAATTAAGGTACTTATTAACATTTATAATTACTTTTTTGTCATACCCATCTGTTTGGTTGTTTCAGTAAACTAAGGCTGGATTCATTTGCAAAATACGCGTATAGCTGTCGCATTTCCCTGCTGAAATCTTTTATTATTTTGAAGCTTTAAAACAATAACAAATTTCATTGGGCAAATGCGACAGCTATACGCGTATGTTGCAAATGAATCCACCCTAAAGATTAAAATTAACGCTTGTTGGTTTAAGTCCACTTAACATAATAAAACATGCTTAAAATAAAATTTGAATATATTACACAGTGGCTAGTTAAAGTGGGCAAAAGACGAAGAAACTGGATAAACAAATGTAAACAGAGTATACCCTGAGAAAATATAACACCGGAACATGTTCGCCCTTTGCACGTCTGAGAGATGGGAAACGGAACAAAACGATTCTAGGAAAATAGACTGGTAAAGGAATTAAGAAAGCTGCCCACCTCCCACACAAAATCTCCCAAACGTTCCGGTTGAGAAGAGGACAACGTTCACTAAAGCCCAAAAGAAACATGTCATTCATTCTTTATTACTTAAATAAATGATAGATTGCTTAACTGTAAAAACTCATGTGAACTGATCCGGTATGATTTATTCACTTGCCGGAAGTTCAGATTAATGCCTCTTCGGCTATATCACCTCCAACTTCATGTGCTTGATCTTTTCCTCTCTATGTGTTCTAGATCAGTATTTCTTTATGGATGAACCTGACATGAAACTACTTACTACTTTGTAGATGAAATAAATAGCAGATGGAAAGTGTAGGGAAATCTTTTAGTCACTTGGTAGAGGGTGCCAATGGGATTAGCAGTAAACTGATATTTGGGCAAAAAAATAGTAGTTAACTGATAATTGGCCAAAAAATTAGAAGTTAACTGAGAAATGAAAAGTTAACAGTTAGTAAGTGACATTCTATTTATCAAACTGGATACAATCGTTGATGTTAATAGGGTTTTCCGATTTAGCGGAAGTTCGAGCCATATTTTCCGAGATGTGTAATTGATGCCATTATACTGTAAAAGGTCATCTCGATTTTTTTCGCTATAAGTAAATCTTTGCACGATGTCATTGTTTATGCAAAATATCTGGCTCGTAAAAAGATAAATGAGCACAAACATCCACGGTAAACTTTTTCTAAAACAAGGGGATTCATTTGCAATCTCAGTTGCGTCTAGCAGGCGCATTCGACCGATACGCGTGTGCTGCAAATAAATTCACACTCGGTGCTAACGGTTTTTAAAAGTCGTTTAAAAAAGATAAATCATACGCTAACAAGGAAAAAAGTAAACAATTCTGCTTTTGTTTGCTGGATGATACGCTGGGCAGGGAGGGAATCTCTCTCGATATCTAATCTTTCCTCATTAGGAAGGGTAACCTGGCCTTCGCCGAAGGCGGACGTGTTCTTGCTAGCTCCTTTAGATGAAATTCAAAACTTGTAAAATAATGTAATCAACGAAGGCTGCTTGGCTTTCATTCGCTTAAATAACATGGGAAAAGAAGACGCCCGAGCCGATAGTCGTAAACGGTTAAGGGAAAGCGGCTCACAGACTGACGAGGAAGATGCGTTCGACGAAGCCGACAGCCATTGTCGTGGGGCTTTTGCCAAACTAGATGAAGTCAATGAAAAGCTCGACAAAGTGCTAACAAGACTCGGCGAGATAGAGGCTATGCAAGGTAGAGTGGCAGAATTGGAAAAAGAAAATAAAAGTTTACAAGAAAGCCTGAACTCCGCTCAAGCCGACATCGACGACCTAAATTCGTCCTCAACCGCCACTTGTGCAACACTGGAAACCCACGCAAAGAATCTGGAAGACCTCAGTGCTAAAATAAAACATCTTGAGTGCCGCAACATCAAGTTAGAAGCATACACAAGACGTGAAAATCTAAAAGTGTTTAATATTCCAGAAGGAAGAGGTGAGTCAACTTCTGCTGAAGATCAATTGAAAAAAGTGATGCGCGATAAACTTAAGATCCCAGAGGAAGATATCGAACAGATCCGTTTCGAACGCGTTCACCGCATCCCTACTAAGAAGAATACCAGTCAAGGACAGAACTCCAAACCTAGGCCTATTATAGCTAAATTTAGCTTCTTTCAAGACAAGGAGTATGTTTGGTCTTTTGTTAAAAACTTGAAAAACACTAACATTTCAATCGCGAATGATTTCCCCCGGGAAATTGATGAAATACAGAAAACGTTATATCCCATCTTGAAAAAGGCCAAACAGAAAAAGCAAACAGCCTATTTGAAAGTTGATAAGCTAATTATAAACGGGCAAATCTACAGAGGTGAAGAAACAATCAATCTCCCATACTACGGTCTCATTATGGACACAAGAAACAGCGGAAACTAAAGCCAAAGCGGTCACAGCGCGACAGCAGTTTAAGGTTTATGTGTGTAATAAGTGTTAAACTATTTAACCCTCCTTGTTTAATTAGAAATGTGAGTGCTCTGGAAACTTCTTTCTTGATATGTTACTGTATGTTTTTCTGTAGATTAATAATTTGTTTTAGGCGAATATTATCGGTTTATGTGCACTATATTTTCTTACACTCTGCTATACCATCGATATCATTTTCGTTTTATATGACTTCTTCTATAATACCACTTCCCCGATTCAGCTCAAATGACCGATCATTCTCTTAATCTACTATCTCTCAATGCGAGGGGACTAAGCAGTTTCAGAAAAAGGCGAACAATTTTCACGTGGTGTCGAAAACGAAACTCGGATATAATATTCCTGCAAGAAACTCATTCGACATTGTCAACACAGTTAAAATGGAAAAACGAATGGGGTGCAGAACTTATTTGCTCCCATGGGAGCTCAAACTCTCGAGGTGTTGCAATCTTAATCAAAAAAGGTCTTGATTGCGTTATTCACTCTCAAATTGTAGATACATCGGGGAGGTATATCGTTGTTAAAGCCGCTATCAAAGATAAAATGTATGTTCTCGTAAACATTTATGCACCAAACAAAGACGAAGACATCATTAAATTCCTCAAAAATGTGTTATCTAAGCTGCAGACCAAAAATTTAGATTCAGAAGAAAATATTGTGATTGGAGGTGATTTCAATTGTCCTCTGAATCCTACACTGGACAAAAAAGGTGGCATAATGGCGCCTAGGAAATCTGTGATAAATTTCATCAACGATGTCCAAAGTCAACTAGATCTTGTAGATATATGGAGAGTTAAAAACCCGCAAACTAAAAGTTTTACCTGGAGTCAACGATCTCCGCCGATATTTTGTCGCCTTGATTATTGGTTGATTTCTAACAATTTACATGACTGGGTCAAAGCCACAAATATAATCCCCGCCATCAGAACTGACCATTCTGCTATCTTTTTGGAATTTGGGAACGTGGACAAAGAGGCTAAGGGTCCTGGGTTCTGGAAGATGAACACCTCCATATTGGAGGATGATGAGTACATTGATGACCTTACAAAAATGGTACCAATTTGGATCAAGGAAGGCCGAAAAGAACTTTCCGACCACCGTAACATTTGGGACTGGATAAAATATAACATAAGAGCTCATGCTATAAAATATTCCAAAAAGAAGGCAAAGGAGAGAAACGAAAGAGGATCAAAACTTGAAAAAGAATATACTGAAGCGAAACAGGTTTTCGAAACGAACCCCAATGATTCGAATGGCAACAATTTAAATGCGGCTAAGGATAAGCTCGAATCATTTTATGATGAAAAAGTCAACGGAATAATAATCCGTGCCCGAGCTCGTTGGCATGAACACGGCGAGAAAAGTACCAAATATTTCCTAAACTTAGAAAAAAGAAATCATGTAAAAAAGCATATAATTGAAGCTAGTAATCAGCGGCGTCGTAAAGACAGATCCCTATGAAATTCTTCAAGAACAAAAACGTTTTTATCGAGAGTTATACAAAAGTTCAAATAGTGATGCGGAAAACCGTCAGAACATTGTAAAGTTTCTAGAGAATTTGAATATACCTCAATTAACCGAAGAACAAAAGTTGACCTGCGAAGGCAAAATTTCAGCTGAGGAATGTTACAATATCCTCGAAAGCTTTCAAACCAACAAACCTCCCGGGAATGACGGAATTCCTATAGAATTCTACAAAGTGTTCTGGCCTTTATAATAAGCGATCCTTTTCTTAAATGCGTGAACGAAAGCTTTGAAAAAGGTGAAATGTCATGTTCTCAAAAACAAGCGGTAATTACTCTAATAGAAAAAAAAGGAAAAGATCGTTCATATATTGAGAACTGGCGTCCAATCTCTCTCGTAAACGTTGACACAAAAATTATGTCTAAAGTGATCGCCACTAGAATTAAAAATGTTCTTCCAAATGTTATACACCATAACCAAACTGGATACGTGAAAGACCGATATATCGGCGAAACAATTAGATCAGTTTTTGATATTATGGATTTCACTGCAAAAGAAAGTATTCCGGGACTAATGATATTTATTGATTTT
The DNA here is from genome assembly GCF_958299795.1 of Porites lutea. Taxonomy (NCBI): domain Eukaryota; kingdom Metazoa; phylum Cnidaria; class Anthozoa; order Scleractinia; family Poritidae; genus Porites; species Porites lutea. The sequence continues at coordinate 31,004,046 of NC_133203.1, read as the reverse complement.
GAAAAGGCATTTGATAGCGTAGAATGGAATTTCTTCTCTATTGTTTGAAATCCTTCAATTTTGGCCCTAATTTCATCCATTGGGTTCAAACAGAAACATACAAAGCTGTGTGATAAACAACGGACTTTCATCTGACTACTTTAATCTTGAACGTGGGGTACGGCAGGGGGACCCGCTCTCTCCTTACCTCTTTGTAGTTACTATAGAAACATTAGCAATTGCGATTCGACAAAATAGAGATATCAAAGGTATCTCTATTGGGAGTGAGGAGACAAAAATTCTTCAATACGCAGATGATACGACAGCAATACTTACCGACACAAGCTCTGCTACTGCTCTTTTTAGGCTGTTAGATGATTTCAAGATTGTCTCGGGCTTAAAGATTAATTGTTCCAAAACGGAAGCTATGTGGATAGGTTCTTCAAGGAACTGCAAAGCACAGCCTTTTGGAATTAAATGGCCTAACGAACCGATAAAGGCTTTAGGAATTTATTACACGTATGATCAAAAACTGCTTCTTGAAAAGAATTTCATAGAAAGATTAGACAGTATTAAAAACCTGATTAGAATTTGGTCCTCTAGAGGACTTTCTATTTATGGCAAAATTACACTTATCAAATCTCTATTAATCCCGAAATTTGTTTATGTGTCATCTTTAATACCTACCCCAAAAGAATTTGTAAGTCAGTTAAACCAGCTATTATTTCAATTCTTATGGAATGGTCGTGATAAAGTCACACGCAGATCGGCGATAAATGAATACTCCAACGGAGGATTAAAGATGATAGATTTTGATAGCATGATAATATCGCTTCGATTGGCATGGCTAAAAAGAATAGCTAGCTCAAATGATGGCACCTGGAAAAGGTATCTGACACATCATCTAGAACGCTTTGGCGGCCTTTTCTTGTTTCATTGCAATTATGATGTTAGTATCCTTCCACTGAATATTTCTCTATTCTATCTAGAATTACTGCAGTGGTGGTCAGAATTTAGAGATACGTTCTCTTCAGAAAAAGACTGGCGTTATATTCTTTGGAATAACAAACAAATACTCATTAATAATAAAACAGTTTATTATAAAAGCTATTTCGAAGCTGGTGTAGTTCACATCAGCGATCTATACTTTGACTTAAATAACAAAGAGTCCTTTTCCTTAGTTTCTAACAGGATTTCTAAAACTAATTTTTTAGTTTGGGCAGGTATTCGACACTCCATTCCTTCCATTTTAAAAAATTGTACTCATAAATCAACGACAGGTGAACTTTCTCTAAAAATTGACGATAATATATTTGATGTCACAAAGAAGAAATCTAAAGACTATTATACTTTACTTGTAAGCAGAAAGGCTCTCTTTCCAACTAATGTAAACAAGCTGCAAAATGAATTTCATTTCACACTCGAGGAAGTTAAACATATATCTTTATGATCCCGCATAGTATTGCTCTTGAAACATATGTTAAGGCATTTCAATACAAAATTCTTAACTCCATTCTCTATACTAAGGCTAAACTTTACAAAATTGGCTTTAAAATGGATGACTCGTGTTCATTTTGTTCATCTGAACCAGAAACGCTATATCACTTCCTATATCTCTGTCCTTTCTCGGTAGATTTCTGGCGTGACTTCGAAGTATTCTGGCACCAACTTTTAAAGGAAAACATTCGACTTTCGTTGCAAGATGTTTTAGTTGGAATGATACAACAAAACTCCCCTTCTGCTAAGTTTCTAAACTATCTAATGATGATTGGGAAATTGTACTTGTGGGATTGTAGAAGAAGTCAAATTCTTCCGAATATATATGGATTTAAAAAGAAAATTGCTGTAAAATATGAAACGGAAAAATATATGTCTGCATAGTAAAACAACAAAGGATTTCTTTGAAGCTAAATGGATAGTGTCGCCTCTTGTAAATGCTTAACTATTTAAAGTTTTAATATGCATCCACTTTCTGTATGTAATTAATATATTATTTACATTATATTTTGTAAACATTTCTACTTTGTTTGAATTTTGTTTTTTTTTCTTACCGTCTATTGTTAGTGATATTGGTTTTTTTTTTTTAAGTAATATTAGTTGTAACATTATAATTATGTAGGTAAGTAACTAATTTGCTGTATTAATATCAATTTGTTTCAATAAAGAATTATAAAAAAAAATAATAATAATAATCTTTCCTCATTAACCTGCGATCACTGGCGGTCCTTAGATTTTCCCATTTTCTTTGGGAGGCTTGATCGCAGGTTATTTCTACATTTGCTACGTCAAACGTAAATAAGAATCGTTTTCATTGTCTCATCAAGTGCCATATACTGATACGATAATTTATAAACAGAAAAGGAACAACATTGTATATCTCCTCTCCACAAATTGGGAAAGACGCCGGTAAGTCTCCAGGCATCGCATCTCGCAATTTTGTCTACTTGTGGATATCTATTCGACTCTGTGCATTTTGTGGGTTAGGGTGAGGGTTGAAAACTATGGCAAAAGCTCAATAAATTTAAACAAACGGTAGAATTTGCAATCATAGTTATTGGTGCAATCCAACTAACTAAGCGAATGCAAATATTTTCTGACACTGGTGCGTAATTCCATGAGTTCCCGCAAAGGTGCGGGATTGCAGAAGAAAGCCTCATATATGACAACTTATTGAATAACAAAGCAGCACATATGTTTTTCTTTGGAAAAACACACATTTTAAGCTAGTTGAAAATGAAGGTTTGAACAAATTAGGCTGAGTACCTGCTTAGTTTTGATGGTAGAAAGAATAGGGTGAAAACCTTCTTCCCACGCTCCGTATAAAAACTCAGCATTAGAAACATTATCACCTTCCATACTTCAGCACCTTTCTTTCTGAGTGCAAAGCCCTACTTTCACGGTGTATTGTGATTTTTGCTTGCACTATTTACGTGCCGTGATTTGTTGGGGGCTGAAGAGGAATATTCCATTTTTTTTTTCTCGTCTTCTTCAGCCTGAGACTCTAAAGAGTTGGCCATGGAAATTACTTTCTTGAATCCTGATTTTCTTGGTGAATCGAATTATATGTAACTTTGCAAGAATAATATAAAGTTGAGCGCTGCAGTTGGTCTCGTAAAGTGAAGTTATAAACAACCCATCACTTTACTTACAGTAGTCGACGTGAAACGAATTTCACGTATAGAAAGGCTAGAAATTGAACTTATTTGAAACTGGCTAGTTCCACCTCCGCAGAACTTCCGCTAAAGCGGAAAACCCTAATGAAAACACTGACGCTTTGCAAACAGAAATGCTATTTTCTGACTCTTTTTTTTATGACCAGTGGTTCGTCTGGATCTATGAGGCTGGTGTCATATTGATGGTTATACGACTTGGATCTAATTTGTACTTACAGTAAAAAAATCGGTAAATACAGGTTATGACATGTTATGACAGAATAATATTTGCTGCAGGAAAGTGAAAGTTAATAGCTAACCAAAATTATAGTAGTTAACTGAGAACTGGCCAAAAAAATAGTAGTTAACTGATATTTCGCCGAAAAATTAGTAGTTAACTGAGAATTGGGTACCCCCGTTAGCACCCTCTTGGTACACTGAGATTTGCCGTTTGCCATTTGCTGAGCATTTACACAGTTGAATTTTCCCTTTGACAATAAACTTAAAGTACCAGTATCTGGTACTATCTAAGGATCAGCACAATGCTAACAAAAAATCGGCCCTCCATGTACGGGAGTCCGGATTTCGGAATCCGATAAATTCTTGCTTGTGATATCCAGAATCCGGGATAATTTTGCTTGTGGAATGTGGAATCCTAACCTTTGGAATCCGAAATACAGCTCAAGGAATCCGGGATCCCAGAAACGATTAGCCGGAGACCAAGCTCCGCAGTGGGAGAAAAAGGCAAAAAACAGGGTGAAGTGGGAGTCAAAGGTAAAAAAGTAAACTTCAGAATATCGTGGGGAATTTATAACATAAGTCTGCGAAAATTGTACATGAATGGAATGGTCATTTAGAATTTAGTTGTCCTCATGTAATAGAAAATAGTAAGCAATATTTGCTTCTTCCGAACAGACATTTTACAGAAACCAGTCGTTGGGTGCCCCTGTTGAAATCCCGGAACCTTCTCGTCAACTGGAGTGAGACTTGGTTTGTGCGAAGACAGTAGCGGAGTCGCCTTGTAAGGGGAGAATTGCCAAAGCCGATTTACCACATGAGACGAGGTTTTCTGCCTTACTGCCGCGGAATCATCAGTCTCAACACTCTGAAAGGGTACATCACAACAACGTTGAAACTATGCTAAGGGGCGACAGTTTGTAAAAAGAACACTGGTTAGCTGTATAGTGGTTCCTCAGACTAACCTACTCAAGTTTAGATTCAGTCAAACCTGCCTTCACGTCCGTTAGAGTAGATTATGCTGGACCTCTATATATTAGCTTTCAGAGAGAGTTACAGAAGGAGTAGGTTCTCCTGTTCAGCTGCTGTTCCACAAGAGCAGTACATTTGGAGCTTGCTACAAACCTGTCAGCTGACCTGATTATTCGTTGCCTGAGGAAATTTGCAGAATGTATAATCACAAGGAGCAACGAATTTCGTCATATATCGCTTAAATGTATTTTACTGAGGCGTATGTTATAAGGTAGCTTGCTGGACAAGCTCTTTCGAATAAGAAAGTAGACTTGTTAGAAGCCAAGTTAAACATGTTAAAACCACACTCAAGAATCTGACCTAAGTCATTAAGATGTTGGGCAATTGTGCTGACTACAAACAGCACAGATTTTTACGGCGTAACAGTCCAGTGTAAGCCAAATTTATTTCTGAAAGACCTAAACTAATGATGAGAAGGCCGCTTTTAGGTCCTTGGTAACAATTTACTTGACACAGGTTCAAGGATCAATCAGATTTGTGTAAAATATGTTTATTATCTGACTGAATTTGCTAAAACGAGGCTAAAGAAATTTTAAGTGCATTTTAACAATTTGACATCTAAGTCAAAAGGAAAACGATGAAAAGTCACTAGCTAAGGCTCAACAATCACAACTCTGTCGTTGGCAACAGACGGTAAATTTCTCTCGTAGAAGTAACAGGATTTTTTTATGAAGTAAACAACACTGAAACCGTCCGGAAAGTATAACTTTTTAGTCAGTCAATCCATGAGGCCCATAGCTAAGTCTCTGCCGAAAACACTAGATTTAAAATCCACAATCTTTGAGCACGGAATAGGCTTTCTAAGACAAAATCACCTACACTAAATATTCACGAAGCGTTTTTATCCTTGGCACAAAGTTTTCTTGTAACACGAGTTCAACTACATGCCTGAGATCAGCTGAGTTTTGTCTGTCAACACCTTCGGTAAATCACAAATACTTTCGCGGCAATAACAACACTTCCGAAAGCCACTCATGATATTTCCACACTTAACACGGGCGAAGAATCGTCAAATTACTCCGTAAAACTCTCGCTTTCTTTACATAAATCGTCACATGGATAATTTTCTCGGCTCACACGGTCGATTTATGCAAGATCCCGGATGTACACCAGCGGTAAAAAAGGAGAGATGAGGCCCCCGCCTTCAAAACAATTTTTAAGTCTTTGGCCTGGTCAGAAATCAGCATCAATTTCCATCTCGTCCAATAGATTTCACCCCTAGAATCTACTTTGAGAGGCCAAAGACTTGTTACCGTCACCAACAAAGATCGCAATATCCAATCTTTCCGTCTCAAGTCTAGGATCAGTCTTTCACTCGTGTAGCCGAAACGAGACGAAATACGAGAAGATATCGGACTCAGCAGACTTTGCCAGTCGTGAGAATTGTTCCTTCATAATTAAGGCTTAATGATCCGGGAAACTTTGCTCAAGGCTGCCAAAAAACTCTTTAAGACAACCCCACTATCGGAGCCGAACCAACTGCATAACAGTGTAAAAACACATCACATTTTACAACAACCCCACCCCCCTGGAGTTTAACCAGGGTACCCCAGATGCATACCAGATGATAGTCCTGTATCTGTGCAACATCATGACACCCAGCCAGACACAAACCCGCCTCAATTTGAGGGAAACATTGAGCTTTGAAAGACGGGGGTGAGCCCCGGTACAAAAACTCAGCAAATCCTCACTCTACCACAAAGCATAGTCTTTAGAACAACCCCACGCCGCTAGAATTTAACCTACCCCAAATGCATACCAGATGATAGCCCTGTGCCTGTGCAACAACAGGGCACTTAGTTCAACGGAAGCCTTCCTCAAAAAAAATGAGCTGGCCCAGCGGGGACAACAGACCGGCCCTACGGGCCTCGTGCATATTTTCTGGAATTTCCACTGATTTCCGTCAATTCCAGGAAGTTATTTAATGCCCATAGTTAAGAGCTGAGGGTGGTTAGTCCTCAAGAGGGAGATTGTTATTTTTACACTAAAAGCATTACGGCTTTAAGCAAATTAAGTTTTCAAAGTTTGCCTGCAATGTGCTGGACTTGACTTAACATTTCAGGCAACCTGGTTTCAAAACATGGGTTTCTCCATGGGAAATCGTGCACCTCCATCCCACTGGAAGCTCTTTTTCACATTGGCGCCCTACTCGACAGAGGTGGTAAAGTTGATATGGTATACATGGACATGTCTAAAGCCTTTGATAAGGTCTGTCACTATCGCCTGTTAAGGAAGCTACGCAAGTTTGGCTTCCGGGGAAACCTTCTTCAATGGTTCTTATTATACCTCACGGACCGCCGACAACTTGTCACAGGGAGTGGAGCAATATCAGAGCCATTGCCCATCTGTTCTTGAGTTCCACAGGGATCCATCCTTGGCCCGGCTCTGTTTCTCGTGTACGTTAACGACCTTCCGGATGCGGTAGAGGAGAGTAATATCGCTATGTTTACCGACGTGGAGGTCAAGTCTGCTGCTGATGCTTTGTCTCTCCAGTCGGATCTGAATCGACTCGACGCTTAGTCAAAAGACTCCGGTCTCACTTTTAACGACAGAATGCAAGGCTCAAAGAATATCAATGAAACTGATTCCAATCGAGTCATCGTACAGCAGCCAAGGGAAAGTTCTAGTTTTAGTGTTCAGAGAGCGCGACTTAAGGAGTGTTTGTCACTAACGACCTTTCATGGAGCAAACAAGGCATGGTTTGAACAGCCGTGTCTCGCAAATAAGCTGTTAGGTTACATTAGACGTAATACAGGATTCACACGAAGTACTGACGTTAGGCGTTCGGTCTATCTCACTTTAGTTAGACTTCTTTAAACTTTCGGCTGTACAGTCCAAATTTGGGCTCCTCAGTCTATCGAACTAATTACAAGAATTGAAAGGACACAAAGGCGTGCCGCTAAATATATTCTCAAATTGCCTTTTTCTTGCACAATTTCTTACATGGACAGACTTAAATCTTTGGATCTGCTTCCATTAACATTCTGGCACGAATCTCGTATCGGTAGATCCTTCAATTATTCCTAAAGCTCGCATCACTAGGCCTGCCAGATCTTCATCTAGTGGTGTTTTTAAATTTGTAGAGCCTAAATGTCAGACAGCAACTTGTCAAAAGTCCTATATCATCAGATGCATACGCGTCTGGAACGTTGTTGCTGATAAACTGAACCTGCATGTGGACACACTGAATGATTTTAAACAGGCAATGGTAGAGTATTACAAAACCGCCTTAAGTAATTACTACTGTCAAAATCCCCGCACTTGTAAGTCTGTCTGTCTTAAATGTAATAAGTGTCGTAATCTTGCCCAGCCTGTCTCGTGTTGCTTTTAATTTTGTGATTATGTATTTTAACTATTCTTATATTTTTAGTTTTCTGGGCCCGCAGTAATTGGTTCACGCTGTTGCGGAATCCCTGTCACTTTTTCTTTGTTACTTTGTTTGATTACCTGAATGTATTTATATAATGTTGGCCAAGCTGATAAAATAAAGTGAAATAAAGTTTTGCTCGGAAACAAATACAAAGGGCTCGGCTGTTGGATGGCGATGAGCTACTTGCTTCCAGACCGCCAAGAGCCACCCACAGGATATCGTTCACAGTAACGTATAACTTGAGCTTACCGAATATAGGAGACATTTTACGGAGATTACATCCACTTCTACAAATTTCGGAAAGGTGCAAGCAAGCTGTTAAGGATGTGTCTATGATGCCTTTTCGTCGTCCTAAGAACTTGCAGGATTATTTGGTTCGTGCCAAATTACCTTCTTTGGATCCGAACTCTACGGATGATATAAGGACATTTAAGTGTAGTTGCACAGACGATGTTTGTAATTATGTTATTACGAGTGACAGCTTTTCTAGCCAGGTCACGAACAGTAGTTATACTATAAATTAATATCACTTAGATTGTAATTCTAGGAATGTTGTCTATTTAATTAGCTGTAAGGTCTGTGGTGTACAGTATGTTGGCCCTACTGACACTAAGTCCAGTTTGAGAAAGCCGCCTCAAAGGACATTCCAGGATGTCCATTGCAAATAGGGAAAGCGACGACATTATTTATAGGCATTTTCATGGCCCTGGACACCATGGCCTTCAAGATGCTAGCTTTCAGCTTTTCGATAAGTTCAACGATTGGGAGATACTAATTGAAAGAGAAGGCCAGTGGGTTTATAGACTCCGGTCCTTGAGACCTGAGCAGCTTAATGACTGTAACTTTTTTTCAGTGGTACATAAGATTAAGGTTTATTGCACTTGTTTTGCCTAGTTCATGCGCGTCTATGAAAGGCTTGTTGTCTATTTGTCTTTATTTTGCGCGGCCGCGTTATGATCTTGGTAGTTACGGTTGTAGTCGTAGCACGTACAATTTGAACTTGTAGTAGCGCGTAGTTGAACTTCGTGTGTAACGGTTTTCATTCACCCTGAAGAAGACCGATTTGTACGGTCAAAATATAGATGTTCCAAACAATTGTGTCATTTCTTCAATTCTGTTATTATATATGCATATAGTAAATACATAACTTAAATTGACATAACTTTTACCACATACTCTCATTAATTCTTTTTTACCGTCTCATTTTAAATTTTTACCAATAGATGTCTTGCTTTTTTAACGTATTACGTAATCTTATTTTCACCTCGAATGTATATAGTAAATATATTATATATGTATCGGATCATTACAAAGCAAGATGCTATGTAGTGTACACTTCGGCGTCGTGGTTGCGGAACTGATTAATTGTAAATGCGGATGAATAGTAAGAAATGATATAAGGTGACGCTAAGGCGTCAATATGTGAAATTAGTAGACGCCTAATTGCCAAAAACTAGCATTTCGGGTCAAATTTTCTCTGAGATATTAGCCCACTTCTGCTCTGGTGACTCCACACTAATCCTTCTAAATTTTATTTTGGTCTAAACGTTTAGATCTAAGTCAAATATGAGGTTACTGGCGGTAACTAACAAGTCTAACAAAACAAACAGTGAAAAAAAAATCTCTATTTTTTTTTTCAGTATAGCCTGAGTATCAGGCCTTCCTACGGGGCTAGGGGAGAGGGGATTTTAGATGGGGGAGGGGGGAGGGGGAGAAGAGAAAGGAAGGCCTGACACAAAACCATTCAGCAAATCGTGTGACACATCCAAAATCTGGATGTGGCAGTGATTGGATAACACACAATACCCCCTGACGTCACCGACCGCAAGAGCGATCGGCAAGGAGACGGTCATTGAAATTTTTCATAGATGTTTTGATTTCATGTTACCGGTATGTGATACTTTTACAGACAGAGACGCAGAGAGGAATTCAAAAAGGCTCTAGAGGGCGCTCTCAAGTTCTTTCCTGGAATAAAAATAAAACCCGAGCAAGAATTGTGTTTTCAAGGCCTCGTAGTTTAAAGGAAAAAAGTACTCGAAGTAAGGAAAAGCCTCATATACCATCTTCGGCCGAAACTATGTCCGAGTATTGGTTTCACAAGACCGGGACATTGAAGACGATATCAGTGTTTCAGATATCTAAGTTCAGATTTACAACATCCTGCCGTTAAAAGGGTATTGTTACTATAAATGAAAATAGAGCGAGGTAGCCATGTTTTGAGATAGCCGCGGGGATAGCCGATAGCACCAATGCTTTTAAAAAGCTTGACTTTGCTTGTTGCGGTTACGATAACGTACGTGATTGGAATTCGTTCGCTTCCTCTTCCAAAATCTTCTCACTTTTGAAATGTCTTAAGCTCAAGCGGGCGCCATCATATTTCGCCAACGGGATTGACCTTTGCTATAGGCTCTCACTTGTTTTGAACTTGTAACAGCTTTCACGAGCTCTCTGTGAAGTGGTGGAATCCGCCGCCGCTTGATAATTTCTAGGCATAGGTGTGTCACCATCGCACCTTCCTATATATTCTTACAGCTCCTCTCAACCACCCGAGAATACGAGGGATAACACCAGCTTTTTAGCTGCCAGACAAGCGCCTGATTTAACTCTGTAAACAAAAGCAATTTACAATTTTCCGGGCACACGTTTGTTTACAAACAGAGCGTTGGTGATCTGACACTAGCACAATTCCTAAACCCTGTTATAATTCCTCATAAACGGCAGGTTTTACATTACAAGTATTCGAAAACTCCTCATTGGAGGTTTCAGAAAAAAGCGAAATCGTAGCAACACAAGCACCGGAGCTCGGCCCGACCGTTAAGTGAGATTTATTTTAGGCGAGCTTTTTGACACGTGAAGCTGACAACCCAATGACCGGAAGTGATTTTGATTGGATGGTATCGAATCATGCTGTGTGAGGGTGGAAGGCTCCAGTAAAAGCATCTGTGTCAGGCGTTTCCTTCCTTCACCTCTCTCCCTTTTTCGCTTCCATTTTTCCCCTTTTCCCCAGAAACGCCTGATACTCAGGCTATTTTCAGTACATCAGGCTTCAAAAACATCATAACAGTCCCATATACTGATTAAAGGTATGTAAGGCATAGCTAAGGAGTCAATTACGTTGAGCATGTAATTGGCTAAAACTCAATGTTACTAGTTCGAATGTTTTGAGGATAATTATTCACTGACTATCAGCACACAGGGATGTCGGATTAACACAAGGAAGTTTATACCAAAGGAACATAGTCGTTACAGAGCTTTAAAACACAGCATCGGCCAATACAAACTTGACTTGAACTCAAGTACAACTAAACAGCCTCTGCCAATAATAACAAACTTTCACTTGAACTTCAAAATATTCCAACTTGTAAAAACACAACTTGAAAATCGACCTTCGTCACACTTGACTAAACACAGAACTCCAGCTCGTGGGAAAAAAACTTAGTTCGTCAAAACAACTTGCTTGGAACTTGTATACCGTTTCACATTAGGTTCTAGAAAATACTGAACAGGCGAATACTATTAATAATTATTAATATTATTGAACGGTAATTATTCATGAATGATCCAAAAAGGTGGAGAACATTCGAGAAAATCACGCAACGCATAACAGCATTTTTACTACGTAACACTCAAAAAAGGCAAAACGTCTTTGTGCAGCATTTTGTAACTTTAAATTCATCATAAAACAGTTCAAAGTTAGCTCGAGGCAGAAACTTCAGTCCTTAAATGACTAATAATAATAATGATAAATAATAATAAATAATAATGATAATAATAATAATAATAATAATAATAATAATGAGTCTTTATTTCATCAAAAGATAAAACTACATATCTTATGTTACAATAATACGGAAGATTAAAAACTATGATAAAAGTATCTACAGATATATATATATATATATTAAAAAAGTATGCCATTACAATAAATGGAGCTTAAAAATCAACCTATTTACTAAGGAGTTCATAAAACGCTGTGTATTAATTTTCGGGCGTGCGCAGCCTTTTGTCCTAAGATTATGTACATAAGTCTTCTGGACAGGAACGATATCTTTCAGTGGGTGGCAATCTGTTGATATTGATTTCTTTAAAATGTTTCGGTCATTTTATGTAAAAGATTCTTTATAAAAACTGGAAATGAAATAAAACGGCGTTTATGGCATCGGTCTAAAAAATTTTGTATAACTGTAAGATCGGACTGCGATGCCCCATAGACTGAAAGCGCATAGCCAAAATTAGGTAAAACCAGAAACTCATAAGGGGTTGAAACGTGTAACTCTGATATGTTTGCTTTGTCCGATGCTCGTGATTATTCATTTTCAAAAGTGCCATATTTGGAACGAGAAGAAGAGATGACTGACAAATCAAACTTCGTAAACTACGTGACGTAATTTCACTTCAGGTTCCCGCGCCCGCTTAAAAAAATGGCCGACAAACGGGGGAAAAACTCCCGAAAGCCGAGAAAGCTTTCAAAGGTTGAAACCAGGAATCTTACCAAAACACTGAGCAGGATATTTTTGCCTTACCACCCGGGCCAAACGTAACATTATGAAACCCACTGACGTCCTCACAACTTCTTGAAGTTGTCACTTCAAAAAACGATGCCTCGTTGACCCTTTGCACAGTAAACTTATACTGCAAATAGGCTTTAAAATGTTTTTATTAAAAGTCTAGAATAAACAGTAAAAAATATCTTCGAAAAAAATGCATTAGCCGGTATCGAAAAGTGTCCAAAAACTGAACCTGACATCTTCGCAAAAAGTGATGCGCGTAATGAATGTGAGAAGCATTTAAGCTTAATAGATTCAGCTTGGGTGTTGTAGTCATGATCGTGTTTTGAGCTAATTTTATGAATGAACAAACTCAAAACAATAGACAGAGAAGCCGTTTCTTAAAAATTTTTATTCAAAATCCAAAAAGTTAATCCTTTAAAGCAATTCGGAAAACACTATCTGGATCGTAGATCCTTTCACGCAAGTGAAATCGGCTTAACACATGGAAAAATGCAACACAAAATCCATCTCCAATCGGGGCACATTTTGCAATTTTTTTTTTAGCGCTGAAGAGAAAAATGATAAAATGTCTATGAAACATTTAAAAATACACAAATTCACTTTCAAAAACGTAATTGTCTTTGCCATAGAATGCAAAATGTACCTGAAAATTCGGCAAAAACTTCGCTGCCTTGGTTGCATTTCAAAACAGACCATGCGCTCCGTCGTGAAGAAAACAAGGTTGAATTCTTCGAAGGACGATTTCTTGATGAAAAGCTTCCCTTCATCCACAAAAAGTTAGCTGAGCATTCTTTTGAACTTTCTCTTTCCATTTTTTGTCTTTTAACGGTGTATTTTTAACCTTGGAATACTGAACTCTTGTCTCAAAACATCTGCATGGTGATCGCGCGGCAGCCATTGTGTTGAAAATGGATATCTGTCACTAAGGTTTCCAAATATGGTAAATGTGAATATTCACGAGCATTGAACGCGAGTTACACGTTTCAACCCCTTATGAGTTTCTGGTAAAACAATAGATATAAAAAGGTGATCTATCTCTGCCTGAGAGTAGTGTTCCTTTGTTAGTGTTCGTAGGACGTGTAAACACTTGTTTGCTTTGCAGCTGGGCTAAAGTGCAGGTCACAGGTCACAGGTCACAGGTCAGGTCACAGGTCACAAAAAACAATAGGACACTGGTCAAAACTGTTCTGGACTGACGTTTTACTATACAAAAATAAAATAAGCCAAGGAACCTTGATGGTATTTTTGTCCTTTAAACAATATTAAATTCCACACATGGAAAAATATTTTCATGCTGATCATACGGCATATCTAAACTTCGTAACGAAATCACAAAGGTGTGCAAAATCATGTGATTTGTACGCAAAAAAAATCACATGTTTTTCACTGAAATCGAAGCGTTGTCGTGTTATCAGAATGTCATCTCCAAATAAACCGTGCAGCCAAGATAACTTGGAGCGAGTCATTGAAATGCAGCACTGTAATCCTTTGATACAGCAGTAGTTTACAGAGTCAAAGATTCAAGTTGTAATGGCGGAATGCTCCCACCTAAGGCCCACGAGGCAAATCCAACAGAAGTTTTTCAAGCTGTTGTGCAATAGAACGTGAGAAAATGGCAAGCTCTTAGGAGAAGAGCCGAGAAATATGGTCCAGCAACTATTTGAGAGGCCCAAATAGCAGTGTCTGAAGTTCTTAGC
>NC_133203.1:30895068-30987568 GCF_958299795.1 Porites lutea | reverse complement strand
TCGGGTTATAACATCACAGAAACTCTCACAAAGAGTTGCTCTGATGTTATAATATATCATTAATCTCTTTACCCGGTAATTAGCATATCCCGGAGATTTAACCGAGGGTCCTTTTTGATGCAAATTCTATCTTTTTGCTAAATGTGCACGTGTATATGAAACTTGAAAACAATGCCAGTGAATAATGAGGACGCTCACTTGTAAACACAAAATCTGGGGGGAAAATTGGCTATATTTGAGGCGCTATTTAAAAGCCTTCCCTGTTTTCAATGTTCTTAAAACTTGCAGGGAATATTCCTTGACAATTGATCTCGGGATTGTCGAATTTATAAAAAAATTTATCGAGCGGTTTTTGGAAAAATGCGAAATGATTAGGCATGGACCAAATTACGTCCAAAAACTCTATCAAAAGCGGCTAAATGCAAGTTAATAAAATTCTTCTTACTCGCGATCGCCCAGAGCAATTCCCCTCTTTTTTCGTATGCAGTTTTCAATGGAATCAAACCGCTATGAGATGAAGCCTCGTTCCCAAAGCTTATCATTTTCTTAAAATATTAGCGAATTGTGTAGGTAGCATGCTATTTCACTGTTTTTATTATTCTTAAAACTACATTTCAAAATATTTCGAAAACGCTCTCATAGAATTTGTTCAAACTATGCCATAATAGAGGCAATTATAGCAGGTACATACTCCCTAAAGCGATTTCTTCAAAAAACTCCTGGAACAGAGAAACACAAAGATAAATGAAAAACGTAATGGCGTCATTACGTTGCCATGGCGACTCCGATTGCAATAAAACCCAGATCATAAGAAATTTTCATCTTTATATAATACAGTAATGGTAACATTTTTTCCATATGTTTACTCATGCCGACGTAGTTAATGCTCAAAGTTGGGAGGTATCAACCCCAAAAAATCCAGTCGAGCCACCTTAAGGATTCGTGCAACTCAGTAATGTTCCAGACTTGCAACTTCGGGCCATCCGAATGACCCAAAGCTGCTTGGGCATTAGTTCGAGGTGTTTTCGAGTTGTTTGATGTATTCTTTCAGGGAAAGAAATAATTATGAGGAATAAATAAAGAATAAATGATTATTACTTGTTGTTATGTCAGGTGTAACTCGTCAGATCAGACGAGCCGCTCTATTAACGATTGTGCCACTTGGTCTAAAGGTCATTTGAAATGTTCGTGTTCTTTTTGTTTTGAGTTTTTGACGTAGCGACACCGAAATGAGTTCCAATGGCGAGACAACTTGTAATCCTTTCGGCTTCAATAAATATTTGAGGCGATGCGCGAAGTATTAATTAGGGACTTTTTAAAAGATGCAACGAGGCCGACGGCTGCGAGAACGTAAAAAAAAAAATAGGTTTAATAAGCAAAACAACAGCTTTGCACGTGCATCACACTGTTTTGTACATTTCATTCTCGTTTTTGCACGACTAGGACGTGAAAATGCTTAATTTCGCGTTTTATGGAGGACCGTAAACTGGCAACGAGGAAATTGTATTTTTCTCTCTTAGCTCTGATATTGTCACTTGAAATTCAGCTTCAGGAGAGTTTGGGGGGGCGGAGGGGTACTCGACCAATATTTGGGTATGGGTGAGCCGCTGAGGGTTTCAAACCCTAACCCTGTTTAGGACAAAAAAATCTAAAATACATACCCTCAAAAATACATCCTCAATTTTAGTACCCTGTTTAGGACAACCCCCTCGATTTTATTACTAGAACAGACTCGCGCAAATCATGCACACTGTTTAGGACAGATTTGCGCGAAATTATAGACCCTGTTTAGGACAGAGAGGACCTGTCCAGCGGCACATCCCCGTATAGGCCATATAAGGGACATTTGTCAAAGTGATTGAGTAAGAATAATCGCTATAAAGACTGAAAGAACGCAAATTCAGTTTTTACGCGAAGTTCTCGTTGCCCTACCCTGCTAGCAGAGCCGCTTCGATCGAACGAGACTGTGTTCGCAGAGTACGTTGCCCTCGCGTCGTTCGATCTTAAAGTGCCTATTAAATGTCTCAGGAAAGTCGTTAATTTGCAGTTTGTTCTGTTTGTTACTAAAGTTAGAGCGGAAGTTGTTTGAGATATCTCGAGATAAGCTCGAGTTGTCTACATAGTCCGGCATAGGTTATCTGGGAAAGAAAGAAATCCTATTTTTGGCTCCCACGCGGGGTTTGTCTCTTTGCTTCGTAAGTTAAGGGAGACGAGATTGTAGCCAAACAAGTCAAAGATCGGTGATTTGTGGGTTTAATTTTTATAACTTTTAGGAACTGCAAGTTAATGTTTCGCGAGGGATATATTTCCATTTGCTTTTAGAAAAGTGAGTGAAACTGGAAGTGGAGTTTCTGTGAAACGTGATTTTGCACAAATTGTTTTTTCATAGGAGTAAATACATTTAGCAATACAAATTTGGACATGTTAGTTCTTTTAAAAGGAAAAAGCGTTCATTTCGTGTTTACGTACGTAGCCCACAAATGTTTTGTTTCTCATTGCAGCTGTGGTGAGAAGAGATGATAAGCAGAGGATTTAAATCGACCAATCAGAGATAGGCAATTTGAAGGGTTTTTTCCCCGAGAGAATTATATCTGAATTTGCTCGTTGTGTGATTTTATTTTTTGATAGGTAGGCCGAAATTGATAAGCCAGGTAGGAAAGAGTTGGATGTTTTAATCCGAGTGATTTGGAAACTAGGGAGGAAATTCGCTTCTATTTTAATAAGAAGAGGAAGGCGTGAATATTTTGTTAAAATACGAATGTTGTGTTATATGACTCCTTCACATAGGAATACACACCCTGTTCGCGGTAGGCCCAAAGCAAAAATGGAAATAAGGTGTTTTCGGAAAGGGCTAGTCCACGAACTTAAAGTTAATGAAAGGAAATTGTTGGGACAGTTAAACTGAGACATTATGTTTAAAAAATGGACGACATCAGTTTGTAGAAAGTGAAGATTACGCAAGTTACATGGAGAAACGTTTTGTGAAAGGAATATGTATAACGTTTAAGAGTGAAGAGATTTGGACAATTGAAGAAGATTACAGCAACAGTAATTAGAAAGAGAAAGACGAGCAGTCGTTTGCGTTGTGTGTAGACCAACTGACAGATTATCAACAAGCTAGAGGAAGAAAAACACTGTTATGGTCGTTTCGCATAGGTTGTAATAGGAAGAACTATCATTGTTCTTCTGTTGGTTTTGTTTGGAAAGGTAAGTGTTTTCATGCTTGTTTTTGTATAGCGTGTAATTATTTTGCACGTAATAATTTATGTTGCGGTGTTCTACATGAATTATCCTCAGTGTGGAGATTGTGCATTATCAGCAAGTTTTGTAAAGGAGTGTTCTGATGTTAGTTACGTTGCTGGAGAACGTGTGGAGTTAACGGTAAGGAAACTATTGTTGTCAGGAAATAAAGGAAGTTGAACTGAGATCTCGTTATGCGCAATTTATTTATGACGGAAATGTTGATCGAATTCGCTTACAGTGACGCAGAAATGCACCAAGCAGACTTCCGGTGAAGACGTTAAGACGTCTCTCACACAAAAAGAGAGAGATAAGAGCATTTGTATGGAAGGGTATCCGGCAAAATACCCCAGTGTCGTCTAAAATTCATTGTTATGTAAAATGTGCAAATTCTCGTTTAAAGAGGAATAAAGGAAAGAGGGAGTAAGAAAAGGTTGAGTAAGAATTAACTGGAATGAAATATGGAAATAAGATTTTAAGGAAGTATTTGCTCCTGAGTACACGTAATTTTCCGCCAAGTGACTATATAAGTTTAAGCCAGAGGGTCAATTGTAACAAATTAAAGTTTTGTTATGATATCGAAGAGAATCCAGGACCTTCTTTCGTTAATGTTGATACCGCAAAAGCAATTAGTGCACCATATTGTCAAGGGAATTTTGCAATATTTGGGCGAAATGCTGGACAGCAATGTATTACAATGAGTTTGACCCCTTTAATTTTTAGTAAGATACTAAAGGTTAATTCAGGTAATCATCTGGTTCAAATAATGAATGTTGAAAAAGAATTGTATTCTAGTTCATCGATGCTAGCGAGACACGCTTTATTAATGTTTACAGAGTTACCAGATATAGTTACAGTGTTTGAACGTACTTTCCAGCTCTAATACAGTGAAAACGAGACGAGAAAAAGGGTGACAGAGGTCTAAAGCGACAAATAAAAAACAAAGGTAATATTTTTTGTTGGAAGAACAACATGAAAATGTTGTTGTAGCGGCGGTGACAAAATGGGAAATGCTAGCGGCCACCAATGCAAGGTGAAAATGAGCGGCAGTGAAAAAAAGTGAACGAGAACACGTACCACGACATTTCCTCCATAAAAAGTGTAACTAAGAAGTTTCTGGAAGTTTCACGTTGTAGTCGTGCAAAACAACGGCAAAGAAATGTACAAAAAAAGTGTGCTACACGTGCAAAGTTGCTTTTTTTGCTAATTAGACCTATTGTTGTTTTTCAACATTCTCCGGCGTTGCCTTCGCCGCTTAATATTACACGATTTAATATTTTGTTTGAACAAACTATTAGCATAATCGAGAGCTTCGCTTTTAGCCCTGGCTAAATCTATATATTACAGTTTTTTATGTACTTATCAATGCCTCCGCATTAAGAACTCATTCCACACCCACGACGCCGAAGTGTACGCTTCAACGGCGAATTCTTGTTCTGGTCTCATTTCGTGAAATAGCCGAAACAAGCCGAAAAGTAACGAACTTGCGCGCCCAATCTTGTCCCGAAACTAGTGCATCGTTTCATAGCTAGTTTTCATATCCCAAACTACCTTGGGTAGCAGTGGCGCAATCGGCTAATACCTCAACTTCGAGTCTCTTCTCATCTGACGGGTCACACAGGTGAGTCGGTTCAAACCCCGGGAAAGCCAAAATAATAATTCTCTCAAACTCAAATAAGTGAAAGAATAAAAAAAATTAAAAAAATCGAACTGATCTCGAGATATCTCGAATCAATTCGGCTCTCACTTCGTCAAACAGCCGAATAAAACCGAAAACATACAAAAAGCAACTCTGGGACACTCCTGAGCGTCGCGAATCCTTTACTTCGAGCTCCGCCGAAGTAAAAACTTAACATAGACGACCGGGTAGAAATAACTGAGATAGTACGCGTGATCTGATTGTTCAAACTGAAACCTATGGTTTATTATACCGGTAAACCCATAAAAAAGGCATCCGGACCACATGCCATAAACAAAACCGGCTATTGATCTGCAAACAACGATTTTAGAAAGGCTAGAAAACGGAACAAGTTACTTACACAGAGCTTCTTAATATTAAAAAGCGTTGGTTTCCACATTTTACTACTGAACTTCACAATTCGCTACTACCATAGCTTTAAAAGTTATAAAGTACAAAGCTGGAAAGCAGTTTACATTTCAAGACGATGCCAAATCGCAGAGAAAGACAAAACAGTGTGAATTTCTGCAACCTCAGTTCCCAGGGCTTTTCTCTCAAAAAATGGGTGGGGCGGGAAAAGGCCCTGGCATCGGCTGGTCACGTGTCCTCATTAAATATTTATATGAACGCTAATGTATGAATTCCTGTGGTCAATTCTGCTTCCTCAGTGGTTGAGGGCTTTTCATAAAAAATACATTAGAAATTGATTTGTTATTAATTTTTCAGGGAGGTAGAGGAAATCTCCACACGGAACTCGCCATAGTTGGCTGCGTAGAAAGAGCAAAATTTTGAAATTTGCGGGTATTTATGGAGGAATCAACTCCTAAAAAGGTTCATCCTCGAAATTTAATTTTCCGGCTTTGTTGTGATGCATTTGAGAGCCATCACCAACCTTGCTCCCAGGGCTTTATTTTTGAGGGAAAAACCCTGGGAACAAGGTTGGAATTTCTGGTGTACAAAGTCTCTAGGAAAATTTAACCATGAGCCAACCAGCAACAAAACGGATAATTTTAGCATTCTTCATTTATTTTATGTCAAAATTAAATTTCTGAATGAAAGAAATTGTTCCAAAAAGAGATATCTGAAGTAGTATAGGGCGCATCGGTTACTTCGGTTTTTTGCTGGGGAATCTCACTATCTTGGGGGGAATACATTAACGCCAATGACGTCATATCCATTTGTCTTTATCCCATGTTTAAAATGCGCAGGAATCTCATAAAGATAGGGTCATGTGCTATTTTTAATTGTTTTAGGTTTTTTAGTCACTTTAAGGTCGATAAACGTCTTCGTTTTCGATTGGATAGTTAGAAGATAAGAAACGTTTTCATTGGTTAACTTGTCTGTGACTTAAAATCAATGAGACATAACGTAATTATGCAAGCATTTGCTGCTGCTGTGATCGTCCTAGTTCCGGTTCACTGATTTTTGGCGGGCAAATCGTGCATTTCAATAAGCTCAAAGGCAAACTAGCTCTTTTTTACACCGCAAACAATGTTTTACTTACCCCTCTCCTTTTCATTTTTTATTTTCCTTGCTCAATTTCTTTTATTTTCTTCCCCACAATTTCACAATTTTTATTATTTTCCCTCGTCAATCAGGATTTCCCTCCTCCTCCGCAATTTTATTATTTTCCCTCCTCCACCTCCACCTCCTCATTTATTCTATATATTTTACCATCCACAAATACATCGACCTCCTATCGACCTCACATCGACCCCATAATCGACACTACATCGACCCTACTGGATTGCGAGTACTAGTTTAGTAATTTTTTCCGGAATTGTCCGCTTCACTTTCATAACGACGACTTTAACTTTAGGTTGTAGTTCCGCCTCTTGTAAATACTGTCTTCGCTGTATGTGGTCTAACTGATGACCATCCGCGAGATGGTAAGCTAATCTGACAAGGCACAGTTTCTCCAAACTCTCCTGTAAACCATGTTCAAAAAACTGTTGACAGTTCGATGGCTGAACACAAATGACGTCTATTTCGCAAATAGTCAGGTTATATAGAGTATCAGAAAAGCCAAACACAGGCCGGAAAGGCCATAACCAGGCCAGAAAGACCAAAACCAGGCCAAAAGGGACAAAAAGGAGACAAACGGGCCATTTTCAGTCATGTGTCTCTTTTTTCTTGTACACACGCGTGGGTGTCGCGCGTCCCTAGTCACGCAACAGCTTTCAGTATTGGAATCGTAATCTTTGTTAAGAGTAATCACAAATAACAGTCCCTAATTAAAGATTACCGATCTCCCTGAAGCACAACAGGTATGAGAAACAACCTTTGACGATTGAATGGATATCTTGAAGGTAAAAGCTCACATTATTCAGTGTTATTCATTGATATGTGGATCACGGTACGAAAGCGGACTTCAAACTGAACAAATCTACTTGCGACACGAAATTTATCTTTTATTTTCAAGGGCACAACGGGCACCAAGGGCATAAAGGGCAGAATTTGAGTGTTTTTTTTTATAATTCTCTGACTTCAGGCGCGAGTGCGTTCCCACGCATAACTTTCCCGCGCGACCTTCTCGCGTGTGCCTGAGAAAAAAAAAACAACCCTCATATTCTGCCCTTTATGCCTTTTGTGCCCGCTGTGCCCTCCAAAATATACGATAAATTTGGTTTTCGTTTTCTTATTTCTATTGAAGCTGATTGAAGATAACAATGGCATCAGGTTCTCTTTCTTCAACATCATCGTCCACAGCTGGTGTAAGCTTTGACGTCCTCTGCGGTGGAAATGTAAAAGATTTTTCTTTTAATGTCATTGAGTTAAAAAATAAGACATTTTAAGAAAGGAAAAATTTACTCATTCAACGCTTAGAGGAAACATTAGAACAGTTAGAATTGCAGTCCGACAAGATTGTTAAAAAATTTATTATTGGGAAAACTTACGAGCAAGCAAAAACAGACAAGAGATTTGATCCTATTAATGTGATTGGTTGTTGTTACGGATAGCCGCGTAACTTATTTCTTATTGATACATATATCGCTGTACAAGGATCAAGATCGCCGCTTAGCAAACGCTTCTCCCGGCGAGGTTTTCTAAACAGAAATTAGTAGAAAAATAACAATGAGGAAAACGTACTTATGAAGAAAAAAGGCGCTAGGAAGTACAAATCTTACCGATTGTGTAGCAATGCGGCCAAAGACACATGGCAAAGGCAGAACGCTTGGATGCTGCACCGGCGAGACGCAATAACAACTGACATTAACGACGCCAAGCATAAAATTAGCAATGAAAATATACAAATTCTACAGGCTCTCAAGGGAACCATAACCTGACCATAAGTTATGAAAAGGCTTTGATTGGAAAAGTCCCGAGAGAACGATAACTGTCGTTAACAGTTGTATTGGGTGCTGTAAACAGGGGTATGCTCAAAAACAAAAATAAGTGCAGTGAGAATTGGAACCAGGAGTCTCATTCCTTGGCCCTTGATAGTGCGTTGATCTCCTACTATGCTTTCGAAAGATTTGATCTTTGGTTGGCAAACGCTTCTTTTCACACAGGAAGGGGACAAGGCTGTACTTCTGCAGGGTATGTAATTTATCTTGCTTTCAAGTACCAGAAAACCCACGTAAGTTAGCCCAGAGTGTAGGCGTCCAAGAAAGCCGTCCCTGTGAAAAAATGAGAAAGGATAACCAAGAAGGCTGAAGATAAGCATAGATTAAAACAGAAAATAATGAGTTGTAATTTACACCTTTTGGGTAGTTATTACCATTTCTAGTTGCTCTTAGTTTCCCACATTTTGGCGCTCAAGCAATTTCAAGTTTTTTTCGTATAACTGTAAACCGGCCACTAAAGATTCAAATCTCAAAGAACACGTAAGAATCCTTGTAGCCCCTTGCCCTAAAAACGTTTGTAATAGGCAATTTCCTAGTTATATATACCCCGAGCCTCTGTTTCAAAGCGGGGCTCAGTGCAAAGCTATTCATATGAAAATGATTTCTTATTCACTCGCGAACAAAACACAT
This sequence comes from Porites lutea, assembly GCF_958299795.1. Lineage (NCBI taxonomy): Eukaryota > Metazoa > Cnidaria > Anthozoa > Scleractinia > Poritidae > Porites > Porites lutea. The sequence goes on along the minus strand of NC_133203.1, from coordinate 30,978,673 downwards.
TTTTACAAGAAAGGTTTTGCGCTTAGCCCAGTAGCTTAGCCCAGTATTGAAAGTGAGAGTTTTTGGAACTCGAAAATGGCTTCATATTAGCAACATTTGTATGTAAGACTTCCTTTTTCTATGATGTTCCACTGCTCTGCATCTGTTCGCGGCATTATACTCGCTTTTTTAATCTCTAGTTTACGTTTCCTTTTGCCAAATAGCCTACGAATAAAATTACCGAATAACGCCTGACCAGTTATCCCATAAGCTTTTAACTTAAGTAGAAGACGCTGATGTGAGACAATGTCAAAAGCTTTTTGAAAATCTAAGAAAATTAGGTTCACTTCCTTCCAATTCTCTAAAATTGTGTTGATGTAAAAGATTCGAGAGGCCTGACTTGCCGTGGACAAAGCCGTGTTGGCACGCGCTGAGGCTGCTCACGCACATGGGTGTTAAGATGCCGGATGAGCAATTTCTCAAATACTTTACATAAGATGCATGTTAGAGATGTAGGCCTGCAATTACTAGGGTCGTTAAGTGGGCCTTTCTTATGTAAGGCAGTGACTATTGCGCAACTCCAAGAATTGCGGATGCAGCATGTAGTTAAGACTGCTTGTAAGAGATCTATGACAGCGTTGACAAAGCAACAGGTCGGTCAGCTCCGGCATAAACTACCTTTCTATTTTCAAAAATTCTCGTTTGTAGTAGAGAAATGATCAAAATTGTGATAGAAACGTAAATGGAATCCTTCGGCAGAGTTGGAAAATTCTTTAGATTGAAAAATGTCGTTTAATTATTATTTTATTGCCTTTTTTAAAAGGTTTTATTCTTTCTTCTTTAAAATAAAAAACGAAGTTCACACTTCACGTTAAAACTACATCTTGTAGTGCAAGCACCACGTCCGACATGCATGGGCAATCAAAATCAGGAAAGAATCCTTATCTTTAAAATTCTTTGAATCTTCGACCAGCGAGTGTGGCGTGCAGTGTCGTGGAATGCGTTGGAACAAATCACTTGATTGTGACGTCACAAAAGAAAAGAGCGGTATTGCGCATGCCTTGATTCAGACATCCATTGTAAAAATCGAAAAGCAATTATTGTTTTTGTCTTGTTAGATATTATACACAATTTTAAATAAACATGTTTCATTGAAACCAAGGCAGTACTCTTTTGCCTATCAGGTACACTTAGTATAATCAGAACTGAGCTGTTCACAAATACTGGAATACCTTATACAGCTTGCTTGGTTTATTGCTCGACTTGGTTGAATGTTAACTAAGTTTTGTGACGTCACGTAATTAAAAAAAATATATATATAAGTAAAATACAACCGAGATCATGACTCGTGCAAACTAGATTTTGTTGTTTTTGCTAAATTGACCATTTGATTTGGAAACACAAACGAGGCGAAGGTTTATCACTGAACAGCGGTAATGGCGGCTGCAGATGCCTTTGGTCGCGTTATGTTAGAACCAATGGAACATGTGCTGTCGAGCTCATCGGAGAGCCGATCTCAAGAAAACATTGAAAAAATTCTACCAATGTTCAGAACCAGGACTCCTCTGTTTTACAACCTCAGTACAGGTAAGAACTTTACTGTAAGAGCGTTTTCAGCAAATAACACACGGCAGTGAGAGTGAGAATTTAGGTATGACCACTTAGCATTTTCTCTCTCTCCATAAAGGGTGGATTCAGTAGTCCAGTAGTCTTTACTCCTGTACGATTCCATTATGTCCTTAATGCAAAGATAATGTTGTAGAGAAAAACGAAATTAAGATCTAATTTAAAAATATATAACATTTTTCTTTATTTATGGATTACAATGTTAACTTCTGTGAACGTAATTTCTTCCCAATTTCCGAGTTTGTTTATTTATTTATTTATTTATTTTATTTTATGTTTAGTTTATTTTAGTTTTTCCTTTACCGTCTCGTTGTGAAACAACACCGGTATACCGTAAACTGTTCTTCAACAAGGAAGGCCTAGGATGAAGGCGTCTCGTGATCTAGAACTTGTCTGAGGATACTGACTTATGCTGTGAGCCCCCAGGCACTCAGTACGCCAATCTTTGGGTCTCCTAACTGTAATTCCATGGGTGTCCTGTTGCTATTTATGCCTTACAATCTGGATTTATGTTTGTCACGATGATTTTTAGCAAGTATGTCAAGCGGTGTTATCATAACGTACTTTGAAATTGTCATTTGCGTCATTCTAATTGCGCCAAGTTTCTTGCTTTGTGGCAAGCCACAACAAGTTTAAAATTAGTTTTGAATGACTGTAAACTGACCTAAACTGGCTAACGAAGAACCAAATCACAAGAACACGTGATTGTAGTACCCCTTGTGGTTTAAATGATTCAATAAAAGTGTCAGTGGGGGAAGTTAGCAAAATGTTGAATGTCAGTAATTACTTGTGTCTTGACGTTTTACTGCCTGGCGTCTGCTTGCATCGGTACGCAATTTATAATCCGTAGTTTGTTATTACTTTTTTCAATTGGCTAGGTTGAGAGCCGCTACTCTCGTGTAACCCAGTGGTTAGCATCCAAACCAGAAAGAGCTCTGATTTGTATTCTTGGGGTCGTTCGAGCATTGGCTCGATAAGCGAAAGGGTACCGAAAGCCGAGTCCCGCACGTAGATCTTCACTTCAGTCATCGTTATTCTTCCTCCTATTACTCTAGTAAAATCCTACCAACTAACAAGCGGAAAAGTTGTGGGGATATGGACATGTTTGCGTTAAGATAAAAACAAGGCATACTCAGTGTGGGCAGTGTTTCGGTATCACGAAAGTTCACGGTTGCGTTCGGAAAGAAACTAAAAAGCAATGAAAAAATATAAACGCTGGATAAGACGCCAAAACAGGAACTTTAACGGAACTATTAATTTAAGGTCTACTCTTACTTCCCAACAAGACCACCTGTGAAAAAAATCATTTTTGTTTTCAAGTACGAGTGAAGTCAAAATATCATAACAGGAAAAGTAAACCCATCGGGGCAAAATACTGACTGACCTTGACTCACTCAATGGAACAGAGAAGGACTGTAAAGATAAGACAGATTTTAAAAATAACTTTGTCAGAATACTTCACAAAATTTCAGCAAATAACGATATTAGAGTTCTCTGTTCTAGCGATAATGGTCACTTTTTTTTATTTCAAAGATATATTGGTGGACATTGCAAAAAATGCCAACCTAAGAAAAATTAAGAGAGACCATGTGATAGTGTGGCAGGGTCAGGAAGGAAGGCAGTAAGTATTGAAATTGCAGAACATTAATTTTACAATACTTTAGTACATAACCCCAGGGAAGAGGGGGGAGATCCCAAAAACTGTGGTATCTGCCCCTGAACAGGATTTGGTTTTCCACAGCGCCTTGAGTGTTAAACAGGGTATACACTTTCACTATTTAGCGTCTTGAACAGAGTACCATTTTCTAACCGAAGCCTTCAAAAGAGAGTGAAGGGTGGCGATAAGCGGTCTACATTTGGTCATTTCCATCTTCCCTAACAGAATCTAATTCCGTAACGGAAAAAAGTGAAGGTGTCCCAAAACCTTTTGGCCAGGTTTGTAGGTAGCGAAATGAACAATTTTTATCTTAATCAGAGTTAGGATTTGAAAGCCTTGGCGGCACACTTCTACGCAAACTTCGCTTGATCAGTGCCCCCACCCCCGAGCGGTCTTAATCATAAAAAAAACCCTGACTTTCCAAAAATATAACCTGAATACCAAATACATGCAGCTGTGAGATCAAAGTAACAGTGAGGCTTCAAACATTCCATCTTTTACATATAGTTACACAGGCATCTAAATCCCTAGTTTCCTGTCTAAAAGGCTAAAATTGCCTTCACTTCTGTGGGCCATACCATAATTTATGAAAGTCAACATGATCTTCGCACAGTTTGAACAACTTATAATAAGCGGTTGACAAAGAACCTAAAAAAAATTCAGGCTTGACCGGGATCATGATATGAATGTATAAAATGAATATATTTAATTAATCATATACCGTAAAATTCCGAAAATAAGCCCCGGGGCTTTTATTTTTCAAAGGCCCTTTTTGAGGGGCTTATTTTTGGAGGGGCTTATCTACGGAGGGAAATTTGCGTTTCAACATCGATTGGGCTAGCCTTATAGTTGGAAGTAAATTTACTGTTTTTGCTTTGTTTTACTTTGTATTTGAGGGCCATTTTCCAAGTACATGCCCCCGGGGGGCTTATATTTGGAGGGGTGATTTAACGGAGGGTTTTTGGAAAATCGGATTGGGGAGGCTTATATTTGGAGGGGCTTATACATGGAGGGGCTTATTTTCGGAATCTTACGGTATTTAGATTCATATTGATTTTGATTTAATTTAATTCAGGATAAATTAATGAAGGTGTATCAGCATTCAGTGATCAGAAATATTTTGATCAGAAAATGGAGATTTTTGAGACTTGCCTTTGTTTAAATTTCAGTTTTGGTATTATAATTAAAGGCTCAGCATCAATACACGCAAGAAAAGACCTGCCACGAGGACCACAACAAGATTCTGGTCCAATCCCACGCAGTAACAAAGAACGCAGTGCTTTAGTCGGGCCAAACCTCGGTAGGCTGTCGGCAGGGAGTAGCTTTGGAGAGATGGTTATGACGTCAGATCATCAAAGCAGATACAATTCTACAATCATAGCGGAGGAGCTTAGTCAGATCCTGCTCATAGATAAGGAGCTGTACTTGAGATCGTTTGGAGTGAATAATCTGGAGTGGCAACGCAAAACGCAATTTGTTAACCAGTCACCTTTATTTCAAAGCTTGACGCCAGCGATTAAAAACTTGCTAATGGAAAGTTTGAAACTGATCGAGATTCAATTCGGGGATCGCTTTGTGAAGCAAGGAAACGTCTGCAATAGTCTGTATTTTATTTGTCAGGGTTGGGGTAAAGTGGTAGCTGAGGTTCGTACGAGCATGATACAGTACGAGGCGATGATTGCGAGCAAGAAAGCCACAGATAAATCGTCAGGTCGAAGAACAGTTTGTTCTGAAAGAGTTGGCCATTCCTGTAAAAAGCTCGATCCAAGTCGCCCTCTCTCAGTCATTGAAAGGCGTCGGCACAGACAGCAGTATGGCTATGTTGCAATAGAAACGTTATTTAGACAGCGAGAAACTCACGTGACCACGATTGGGCCAAATGATGTTATAGGAGACATTGAGATTTTCTTGGATCTACCAACGTATTGTACCACTGTAGAGTGCCTGGAGAACTTACAAGTTTATGAGCTGAGTAAATACAATTTTTTTCAAATTATAACTCAAAGATGCGCAAAAACATGCAATATTCTGCAAAGAGGAGTTCAGACTAAGCTACGCTTTCGATCGCAGCGCCTCAAAGACATTCCTCTGTACAGTCTGCTCTACGAAAGGTCTTTGATGTTTCCTAAAGACAGAAAGAAGATTCAAGGAATAAGCGCTCCGCCCTTTCAAATTATTACGAAGAGAAATGCGGCCTCGGTGTGGACAAAAAACGCCTTAGGTTCAAATAAATTGGGGAAAATTACAGGAGTTCTAGTGAAACAGACGACGACGTCGGCTGAAACTGCAGATGATAACAAAAAAACTGCTTTCAGGTAGGCTGGGAAATTCGTGTGCATTATAAACTCATTGACACGAGAAAACGTTGCAATTCATTGTTGTATTATGGATCAGGCAGGCAAAACGCACGCCTATAACTTTTAATACTATTAAACAGTCATTTTTTAATAAAACCTGAGACGTTTGTCGAAGGAAACTCTCGAAATAAGTGAATTCCGGGGAGCGGAGGAGCCCAGACAAGTGGAAGAGAAAAAAAGCCCGTACCACTGTGCGGGGGATTTTGTACCGGGTCTTGCAGTACCTTTTCAATGTGTGAAGAACATATTGTGTGCTAATGCCTTTGACTATTAGGCTTTGTAGAACACACCACACAAAGCGGTTACAATTAGAAAAATGAACGCCTTTCTAAGAGTTTAATTAATTTTATAATAAGAACAATAAGATAATACAGAATTCGCCGCACGACAATCCTTCTAGATCGGAGATGTGGATTCCACTAAAATATCCCCAAGTTATTTTTATTAAGCCACTTTTTATAATACAATTTCAGTTAGGGGCGTAGATTTGTTTATTGATTACCGGCCTTTCTTACTATTTTATTTTTTTAGTATTCCTGGTAAGAGCGATGAGAAACAGCCCGAGACAAAGGTGAGTTTGTTCGCTGATCGAAGATGCATAGTTAAGTGTTTGAATTAGGACAGACAGTATTTTACGACATTCGTATTTTCAGTCTTCGTAAGTCTTCGTAAGGGATGAAGACAACACTTCTTCCGGCTATCATGGGTGTTGGTGGTCGATTAAGAGGGATGAAGCCTCTTTTCTGGTTGACTATTTGCTTCAACCTGACCTCGGCCTTGTTAGAATCAAGGATGTTTTGATGACTCAGTAGCCGTTAGTTATAACTTCGTAATTTACTATTAAAAAAAAAAGAAAGAAACCCGAAAAACGATATTCGGGATATAGCGACAACGAAAGTTCGGGATGCGGGATTCTCGTGACAAATGAATGCGGGAATACGGTACTCAACCCCCCTCCCCCCCCCCCCCCCAGCTCCCCTTCCACTTCCCTACTTAGCATAAACAAATGTTTCCTTTGCCATGTAAACGAGGAGTGCATGTTTCGATTTTTCTTAAACATCGGCTGTCAGATTAAGGCCATCCCAATAAAGTGTTTCGTTTCCCATTGCCCGACAGACCCATTTTTTTCGAAAAGTAAAAAAAAAAATTCCAGATTAACTACAGTGTAGTCAAAGAAACTAGTCGTAGAAGCAAGTACAAGCACACGATCTTGTCTTGTTAACAACAATTGGTATGATGTGATGTCCTTGTCTTTAATTAACATCGATACTACGTTTTTAAAGGCTGTTTAGACATTTGATAGTCGAAAAGACCACGTTTTGTGCTGACTTTGTAGCCAGGCTTTCTTACTTAGCATCTCAGCATTCTCTGGAACCTAGACTCCTTCAAGTGTTCATTCTTTTTTTTTTTGCGACCCACCATCACAAGAGACAGGGCGATGGGAAACGAAACATTTTATTGGGATGGCCTAAGCAAATAAAAGCACTTACAGACCATTTCTCAACCTAAATTTCACTGGCCGATTCACTTTGTAAACTCACTTGATAGAACAAGTCAAAAACAAGCTCATATTCAAAACATCATTCCATCAGACCTGCACCGATGTGTCGTTGCTCTATATTTCATTTTCAAGTACGGAAACTTCCCTCTTCCTTTCAGGGTTCAAAGCAGTATACGGTGGAAGAGTTCCAAGCTTTGAAGAAAAAGATGCAGGCTCAGGGAAAATGTGCTCTGCGATCTTGGGACTAATGAAGATTGACTGGAGGCCTAAAGACTCGCTAGACATGCTCTTCTGTTCGTTAAAAAGATGAATAAAGGAGAAGAAAACGACGTTTCACAGTATTTAAACAGACGGGGTGTGAGATTGCCCTGTCCACAAGATAAAAATGGTCAATTGTTCCAAAAGATTCCAAATCGACCGCCGGTCGGAAGAAAGTGAGATAAAAACATAAGCGTCAGCATCAACGTCACTGAAATAGCAGTCATCGTGCAATGGGATCACCATCATCACTATTAAGAACGAAAAAAGTAGGTAAACAGTTTGCGTTCTCTTGAGCAGAAGACACACTTTGTCTCCACTGTACTAGACAGAAGATGAGTCTTTTCTTCCTATATATGGATTGATAAGCCCAGGCTAGCCTGGGGATTTCTGGCAAAATGGATGGTAGCATCTTAAAATACTGTTTACGTTTCCATTTTAATGAGTGACTGAAGTACCGTCAGAAACATGTCCTACTGAATGTTGTCTAGTGGCGTTTAGAGGAAGGACCTTCCAGCTTTCTTTTTGAGTCTCTCCTTCTTTAATTTCTGACGGCATTTGAGAAACATCAGCTAGCGACAGCTTTAAAGTCGTATTGAAGCTCTGATTTTTCCATGGACTTTCTTAAAAACGGTTGATAGGTAGTCTTTAAAGGATAGCTCATTGTCCATCTAACATCAATACTTGAGAAAGTCGTATATTTCGATAGCCGAGTTGCGACCGGTTACCCATAAACACTACATAGGTTTTGAGCAAAAAAGTTGATTACATCTTAATGCAATTATTTTCCTAGCCCTAGCTGCTGTTGCACAGAAATACACAATGTCATTATCAGGATATACAGAAATAAAGAAAAACTGTGTGGTAACATATAAGTCTTGGCATCCATTTCCTGATCTCGTGCCAATTGGTCTCACGCTGAGTATCAAACAATAGAGATACAATAGAGATACCATGTAGGAAATTTAAGGGCGTAGGGAGAGCAACAGGCACTTAATTCGAGTGTCAATGTATATTCAGTATATTTAGCACGAAAGTACTAATTTATAAGGATACTATTTTCACATCTCCTAATGGAGAAGGCGTGTCCATTTTACGTGGTCATTCGAGCTGCGTAAAGGTGTGGACCTGAAGCACTCGACTGAGCTTTAATCCGTGCTGCAGTTAACGACGACGCACGCAAATCAAACAACTGGCTTGACCAATGGCTGAATGGCAAATTGGGCAGCGGAAGTCGAGTTTAGTCCTTTCCGCTAGCTCTTCCGTCGTCAAATGACGTTCCCGTTTTGTTGCTAAATCTGCCTAATAGAACTGTGTTGCCGGGGGGGGGGATGGGGAGGGGGAGAGAGAATTAATATGAAAGAAAATCACCACAGTTATAGACGCAACTTCCGCAGGGTTCATAACGAACCAATTCAACGACCTTATCTTATAGATATGAGCTAAATCACCTCATGTCCAGTTTTTGCTGCATCTCGTTGTTTTGCTACTTTCCAAAAGCCAATTCCTAACAACCTACGCGCGACTTTTTGAAGAATGGTGTACCAGCTATTATATATTTGAGCCTAAAACGAGGAAGATAGAGGAAGAGTAAGCATTATCCCTTGACTTGAAAATACAGTAAAATTAAAATAAGCTTGTTAGTATGGAGTCTTTTAAGTACAGAATCCGTTTTAGTTTTGAAAATCGGTTGAGTGAGAACCACTATCCCTTTCACTTTGAAAACTTTTGGTATGAGTTGTGTTCGGAAATGGCGCTTCTCGAGCAAGCGACCTATTGTCTTAGGCCCATGAATGAATAACAATGGTTGTCAAGACTAATATAATGTCTATTCAAGAAAACCAATCAGTTGTAAAATAGTGTGCCTCGAAAGTTAAAGTAGTTTTCTGGAACCAAAGGCCACGAAAACTAGGAACCTGACTAGTTGAATAGAGTAATTATGGAGAATGTAATATGACTCGAAGAAATAATTAGCGAAGAGCGCCTCATCGTTTTGCTGATGACATTGATGGCCTGGCAGGCCCAGGAGGAACTAGCCTCCCCGGTGGATCGCCTAGAAAAGACCTCTGCAGCCTTTGGCAAATTAGTGCAGAGAAGACCAAAATGATGACCAACAACGCAAATGGTATCAGCATGGACATCAGAATCAACAGTGAAAAATTGGATGAGGTTAAAAGCTTTAAGTATCTGAGCGCAGTCGTCACAGATAAGGGTTCCAAGCATGAAGTACTGTCCAGAATTACACAGACAATAGCAGCACTAGCAAGACTGAAGACCATCTGGAACGATAAGTATATCTCTCTAAGATCAGACTAATGCGCTCCCTGAATTAACTCTCGGCACTATTGTACGCCTGCGAAACCTGGACATTGAGAGCGGACATCCTGAAGAAATTGCAGGCTACTGAGATGAGATGCTTTAGGAAACTGCTTGACATCTCATACAGAGACCACATCACTAACGATGCAGTCAGAGACAGAATCGGGCAAGTCATCGGGCCCTATGATGATATTTCAACCACGGTAAACTAAACGCAAGTTAAAGTGGTTTAGGCAATCCATGTATCAAGATCAGCAGGACTTGCCAAGACAATTTTACAAGGAACAGCGCAAGGAGGGAGAAGAAGGGGCCGACAAAAGAAGCGTTGGGAGAATAATATCTCTGAGTGGACAGGGTTGAAGTTTTGCAACGCCCTAAGAGAAGTTGAAGACAAAATCAAATGGAGGAAAAGGGAAATGTGGTGCAAAAAAAGTGCAAACTACGGTTAAATCAAGGGCAAAGATGGTAAATACTGCATTTGCCCACAAATTTACAACCCGATATAAACTGGTGTGCAAATGTGGTATTTACCACACCTCAAGGGTTATAGGCTCCTGCCACACCTTTAATTACCTCCCCGTTTACACTTTTTTGCACCCTATTTGCTCCGAGCAAATTTGTGTAAATCTAATTTTTCGTGCAGTGATGAGAGGGCGCGGAACGATGCTAGAAATCGTTATCTACACTGATTTCTGATTGGGTGAGAGTAAGAATAGAAGAAATATTGGGTAGAAGGGAGAAAAAATTCTTTAATCAAGCTTTCGGGTTTTACAATGATGTTCTTCTTCTTTTTTTTCGTACTCTCTCTTTCTCCCTGTGGTTTCCTTGATGCTTTTGTGAAGATTGTGAGAATCTTCCAAAAGAAAAATTGTCAAAGGCGATATCAGCGCACATCTTTCTTTTCGTGTCACTGTGGACGATACGTCCAAATGCAGTCTTGGTGTGGCAGTATCACAGAGTGGTTCCACAGCAGCGTTTGTCAAACTTAATTTCGACTTTTCCTTGCTTAGAAGTTCATATTGAATGTCACTTATATTTTTGAGCTGCTTTTGAAAAACATCGCGGTCGATGATCGTCCTGAGTGATGTTTTTTGTGATGGTGAAGATCTGTGAAAAAGAGATATTGATGGACTTGAGTAACTTGTTGAGATTAAAGAAAAGAAAGAAGTTGACGTTTATCGTAGTACTGAGAGTTGATTATATTTCTCAAGATAAGCCCAGTGACTCATTCAGATTTTCAAATAATTAGATATAATTGGGGGCCTGAAAAAAATCTTTTAAAAAAGGTAAAAGTTGAGAGAGCGAGAAGAATCGAAAGAGGAAAAAAAAAAAAAAAAAGAAAGAGAAGTCTTTTCTTCACTGTTATCACTTCGTTTCATAAATCAAGCTTTTTTTGATATACAATATATTATAAAATGATGAAATTATGTCCTTACTTACTTGACGGGTTTAGGTTTTTCTCTTGATATGGGGTGCGGTTCGGGTGTGGCTCCAATCATTCGGACAAGAAAAGCACAGACAGCTAAAGCCAGTAACAAAGATAAGTAGAAAGCAGAAGATACGAACATATGTGCCAGGGTGAAGTGAGATGAAAAACCTGTTAAAAGAACGACGAGATTGTTAATCTAACATGAAGACAGTTTTGGATTATGGAATGCATACTGTGGATTCCGGATTCCTGAGTTGATCACTGGATTCCAAATCCCTGGATTCCGGATCCAACAAGCAAAAATTTTCCGGATTCTGGTTTATGCACGCGTTAAATTGCTAGTACTAAAGAAATGGACGCTTTACGTGGTATCAAGTGTGGAAAATCTATTTTTTTTCTAATAGTCCTTAGGTATCTCCCAAAGGAGAGCTTTATCGATTGTAATTAGAATATCCAAGAGCCCACCAGGTTTGTTTTCCTTCTTTTATTCAGATCTTTTGATAAAGATGTTATGATTACGGAGCGATTAGTGATACTCACGCTTACGTCACTCATTATTACTGTGCCTACTAAAAGCGTACCGGTTGTTGTAACAAAAGATCTTTTTGTTTCACTCGTTATGACTTGAATAATAAAAACAATGTTTGTAAACAATGATGTATCCTATTGGGTAACACAAGGGGTCAGTCAACCATGTATCGTAACTATAACAAAATTTGTAATATTTTAAGTTTTTTAAATAGCCCAGTTTCGAGTTCGCTATGACCGCTGAATTAAAGAAGTGAAAAAGCATTTTCTACAGGCTTAGCCTCCATCTGAAGTAATAAATTCACCAATTCCAACGAGAAAAAGACCTGTTTATAACTCTGTCTATTGTTTATATTCAAATTTCAAACACTTACTTGCCGGAATTTCTGAATATTTCACTTTATGTCGAGGTTAACCCTGTATGAATGTGTCGTCAATGTTTGTATTCAGCGGTAATTTTTAATTCGAAACTGAACTATTGAGTCCAGTAAAATATTCTGAGAGTATTTTGGAAGAAGTGAAAAAACAAACAAACTAACAAAGAAAAGCATTCAAGTGCGCGCGCCGATTGGCGCGTATTGTTCAGTTACCTAGGAATGACGCGTACTGTCCTATTGCATTGTCCTATTAATTAAATGCGGCAATCAGGGCAGTTGATAGCCAATCAGATTTGAAAATGTTCCTGTATAGTTATGATTAAGAAATTCAGTCTCGCGATTGTCTAAGGTTAGTGGTGCCTTTGCCCGTTGGAATTCGCGGTTGCCCATAGTCAGCGAACACTTATTTGACGTAATACTGAACGTGGCACAAGTAAATGATTTGAATTATGGATCGTTGACCAAGCTCGAGCTTCATTGTAACGTTAAGCTAATCAGTGTATCTAGGGAATCAGAGAAAAGGAGGAAATACATACCAGCAGAAAAAGATACTTGCGAAAGCTTCTGTCGCAAGTTCTTGAGAGCGGCTGACTGCAGGAGAACTTCAAAGCGCATTGTGAACCCTAATACACCACGAACCGGTTAATGGCTGCAACAAGCTCTATTGCGTCATAATTGACTACCTTGTATTCAAGCAAACGCGCCAGCAACCAACCTTGTTCCCAGGGTTCTCTCTCGTGCCTTAAGAAAGCAAGAGAGAGAATACTGGGAACGAGAGTGCGAGCGAGCCGGTCCACCGGTCCACATGCTTCCGACAAGTCTCCGACACGCCTCCTTCGTCTCTACTCGTGCCCGCGCTTTGCCCGCGCGCAATGCAGGTATACTCGCTGATAAACGCTTAATTTCTTGCAGCAGACGGTTACGTGACGCCCAAACGCGTAACCATAACCCGGAGCGAGCAACTCTCACACTAGGCCTATGTCATAGCGTTTTCATGGAGTAGTTATTTTTAGATAAATTAAAGAATCCATTTTTCCCGCGTAGAATGGAAGCTCCGCTTTGTCTTTGAGCGCACTCCAAGTGTGAGATACCAAGAATGAAAAGTAAACGTCATTAAAACGTCAAAAACCATTTTTAGGGTTATGGTTTGGGTTATAGCGATACTCACTATTTAGAGGGTGGGAATGGGGTTAACAATTAACGGATATTTGGCAAAAAAAAAATAGTAGTTAACTGATAATTGGCCAAAAAAATAGTTAACAAATAGATTCCATGTTGCCGTGCGTCTGTTCAGTAATAGATCACAGATGACGTCAAAATGTCGTAAAAACAAAGAAGTGCCACACGAGCCGCAGGCGAGTGTGTCACTGTTGTTTTTACACTATGACAAACATTTTCAAAACCGCGTGCCATGTTGAACAAAACAAAGAAAACAAGTTTCCCGTGATGTCATCCATGTATCTGTACTCTAATAGATCATGGGCAACGACCAATCACAGCGCGCGTAGCATTCACATAATTGTATAATAGTTAACAGATAAATGAAAAGTTAGCAGTTTAGTGATATTATATTAATGCCAATGAACGCAACAAAGTTTTGCAAACAGGAATGCTATTTTCTGATATTTTTCTGTCCCTCTGATGACCCGGTTGCATATTAACTGATACTACTATTTGTGAAAGGCACCAGAGCAGTACCCAACAAACAGAAAGCGTCAGTCTAAGAGCTGGTTGTAGAAAACTCAACATATAATTCATCTTTTAATATCAACAAGATTACTGTGTTCGAAAAGGAAAATACTGTTTTCACGGACTCCAAAGATTGTCAAGTAAAAGATTACTATCCAAATAAAAAAGCTGTGACTCTTAGAATTGGATCTGGCCAAAAAGAATTTCTGAGGGTTCAAAGAAATCAGCAATCTTTCTTTTAATTACATGAAATTTGTACTTACGAGAAATCATTTTTGTAACTGATGTTGGAGTTCTAACTATTGAGACTTTTTTAATAGAAAGGCCGGTTAAAACACGAGCTTTGTCTTTCTAAAATAATTTCGGCCGTTTCATTTCTTAAAACCCTTGGATATCTTTGTGAAGCTTTTGAAATGAGCGAAAATGGTACGTCTGCGAAAAAGGTAACATTGAGGGACGCGAAAGAGGATGTCGACAAAATCTGTATCGAGGTACAAACAACTTCTGACAACGCAGGTGGACAACCTACATGAGGTTTCTCACTTCAACACAAAACGTTTAGTGCTTTGAAATACGCCCAAGACTTTGGACCCACAGTAAAGGAATCGCTAAAAAGAACTACGAGTACGAAGTAAGTTACACTCACGAAAAGTCGAATTGTCCCGTGTCAAATACTTTCATGCCTTTGTCAGCACTCTCAACTATGTCTCGATCTCCCATCGGTGCAAACAGTGATTGAATTTACCAATTGAATTCCAAAAATAATGGTCCAGTTTTTTTTTACTTAAGACTATATTTTAGCACTGATTATGTTTCTCGTCGTCTGTGGTGATGGATTGCAAGTCATCATAAATGGATTGAAACTTAGGCCAACCGTCAGAAGCATACAGTCAACAAGATACCAGGGCATACAACTTCCAGGACATACATACAACAAGATACAGGACATACAGCAACCAGATACATACAAGACTGATTCCGTTCAGATATAATGAAAGTGCCGAAGAAGGTGACTTTGAAGTAGTTTATTGCAGGACATGCATGACCATATCGGGAAAATCAATACGAGATCATGACTGGCGCGTCTGGATCTACGAGCCTGGTGTATACTGATGGTTATACGACTTAAATTTTAAGTTACTAATGAATTGTTAAAACTGTTTGAAAGCAGAGGTCCATGCAAAGCGTAGATATAACTGACTGGTTCCTCCTGCCGGATCTCTAATCAAAGAGATGCTGTAGCTAGACGTCACTTAAAGTGTGAAGTAAAACAAAACTGAAGTTAATTTTAAGGCTGGCACTACGGCAAAGGGCTGATTTATAGGCAAGTATTTCGGCTAACAAAATTACCCTTCCTCAGGGCCAGAACTATACCGAGAGAAAATATCTTTTAACGGCTCCTAAAATTTGAATTTAAAATTCACATAAGTGGTTAATAATTAACAACAATTATTAATACTAGATAGAATAATATACAGGTAAATGACTATACAAAAAGAGGAGTACCTCATAGATAGAGGTAGTGGGAGCCCTACATTCAGTTTTCTTTTAAGAAATTGTGCTAGTGGCAGAGTTCATGTAAATTTATACCTTGATTTTAGCATGGCCTACCCCCAAAAGTGATTGACTTGCTGAAGGAAGAAAAATTCGGGTTATGATGGAATAATATTGGCTGTAGGAACGGTGAAAGTTAATAGCAGTTAACTGATATTTGGCCGAAAAAATTATAGTTAACTGAGAATTGGGTACCCCCATTAGCACCTTCTATTAAGAATTATTGTTTACAAACATTGTTTTTGTTATTCAAATGTAAGAGAAGTATGACACAACACCAACACAACACCACCACTTTTGTTGTAAGATCCAATGCGCATTGATCCATTGAATGTGCTAGCGTCAGCTGTTCGTTTACTTTCAAACTCATTCCCAGGACCTTTTCGTTTAGCCAAAACCTCCTGTCCCACCCAGTGAGTCACCCAGTAACAGTCCCACCCCGTAAGAGTAAAACACTGTCTTCTTGTTGCGAGGCAGAAATGGCGGCTGCCGGCGAAGGAAGATGGCCAAACAAAAAGGAGGAATATGAGCTTCAAGAAGTCATCGGTATAGTTTTGAAGTTTTGATTTTCATTCCCGAGATCAGATAAGGCAATGTTTAAAGCATGATTCTTTTCGCTTAGGGTACGGAGCAACGGCAGTTGTCCAAGCCGCAAACTGCATACCACGTAATGAACGAGTTGCTGTGAAGAGAATCGACTTGGAGAAATGTGGAGCAAGCATCGATGAAATGATGGTAAGCTAGCTCGTGTTTTGAAAACGTGCAAAATGATTTAGAAACGGTGAGTTTTAAAGTGCAAAGAACATGCTTCTGACAACTGCGTAAACTTGGTTTCATTACGAGCCGGCCATTAGTGTTATTAGTACTTGTACATAGTGTATGCTAGCTTTTTAATTTTACGACGTATGAATGGCATTGCAAGGCTGCAAACAATCTTATGCTTGAATTTAGCATAAAGAAATATAAATAGTATGTTATTTTCGTTGTTCTAGTTTTCTGTGTTTTCGTCGAGAAAAGTAAAATTTTCCGCTTAGAGCTTACTAGCTATAGCCACGCATGAAAAGTCATGATTAAGCTTATACTAAATTAACCGCTCCTGCTTAGTATTCGAGTTAACTTATATAAAGGAGCCTTTAAGGCCTCGCCTGTTTGGTAAAAGTATTGAGATAACTAAATGCATAAGCAAATGATAAATATGACATCATTGCAGATAAATATATATTTAATGCCAAGAGGGCCCACAACTCCCCCCCCCCCCCCCCCTCCCCTAACCCCCCAAACCCCCACTGGGTATTTGTCAAAATCTCTGCTCCCATGGTGGGGCATCAAGGTTTAAGGTCACTTCATTCCATGGTCAGATCGTTCCATCTTATAGGCAGATCATTCAGCAGTTTCAGTGTAAAACTCTACATGAAGTGTGCTTTTTTGGCTTCTTGGCTTAAAGAATTAGGTGTTCACATGAGTAACATCCTTGTTTCTGCTTGTGGCTTAAAGGCTTGTGAAAAATTCTGACTATATTGTGGAATGATATGACTATTAATTAGAAAAATCTGGATTGGAATGATTTGATCTTGACTATAGCATGTAAAGAGAGGAAAAGTGTGATATCATGTTACCATGGTTGCAAAATTTCTGGATCTCAACAACCTTTAAAATACTGTGACGGTGATGAATGTGTCCTTTTAAAAAGCAATAGAGTACCGAAGTGTGACGTCATAGAAAATGAAATTTGTGAAATTATGGGATTTGTTAAGATATTCTGAAAGAACAACGTCCAAGACGCCTACTCGCCAAAAATTAGCAATTTGGGGCAGATTGTCTCTGAGATATTAGCCCAGTTATGCTCCGATGACTCCATACAAATCCTTCTAAATCTTACCTGGTTCCTAATCTTATGAACCAAGCCAAATTTAGAAGGATTTGTATGGAATCGTCACAGCTTAACTGGGCTAATATCTTAGAGACAATTGCCGCGAATTGCTAATTTTTGGCGAGTAGGCATCTTGGACGTTTTTCTCTCAGAATATCTTAACAAATCCCATAATTTCACAAATTTCATTTTTATGACATCACCACTTCGGTACTCTGTTAGGCCCTTTTTAAAACTCCAGCATGATTTTCTCAACTCACTTACATTGCAACTGAAGGATCTGAAGTGGGTACCTATTATGCATGGATATGTTAGTTGTAGATCACTTGTAAGCCACTTGCATTCTTTATTAAACACTAGCCCTTTTCAAGTCAACAAAAGCTGATCAGAACTCCCAAGGTTGCTTGGCCTAATTTTAATGGAATCCACGTTTTCTTCTTTGCATTCAATCAAAATATTTATCAATATACAGACTTCTATATTTTTGCACTAAAAACTAACCATTCTTTCTTTGTTTCTTTCTTTCATTTCCTTTCACAGAAAGAGATTCGTACAATGAGCCAGTGTAACCATGAGAATGTAGTGAATTATTACACTTCATTTGTTGTTAAACAGGAGCTTTGGATTGTTATGAGATTGTTGAATGGAGGTATGGAACACAAGTAGATATTCCAGATGCAGCAGAGTGTTTTGAAATGTGGAGGGGGGGGGGGCATCTTCCATTCAGCCATATACATACCCCTACGCAGATTTTTTCAAAATGCTCTTTGCATTGTTCTTTGGCACAAGCAATCTTAACAGTGGCTAGTGTGTCTATAATCAATTTGTGACAACAAGTAGGCAGTTGTCCTGGCAGTCCTGCTTCATTGTGTTTCTTAGGTAGTTTTTTGAGTCATCTGAAGGCAGAAAATTTTGGCTCTGAAGTAGCTGATGTCACAGGTATTGTCAAATACATCCGTAAAAGTGTTTTTTGGCACCAAGCAACCCCCATTTTTATTTAGAGGGCTATGCACCCCCCTGCCCACTGTTCTGCCGCATGTATGCATTACCATTTAAAGAGGCTGTGTCTCAGCTTTCTGGTTTGTTATGTTCATATTGCATTCAGATCAATTTACGTATCTGGGAAACTGCCCACCTACCCCTCCCCTAAGTCAGCATTAACACTTACTTCTCACTTAGGGTAAAATGTTGGATTAGGGGAGAGGTAGGTGGGCAGTTTCCCAGAAACCTGAACTACTGATCCTTGCGTTCCACACGTCCTTGTTTGCTGTGGAATTAGTAAAAAATTACTTGGTCTTGAAAATGACAAAACCACAATGTCTCCTTAGTATGATCTCAAACCATATTCAAATGTTACAAGCAACAAAAATGACCTTTGAACAAATTAATGTTAGGCTAACAAGTTTTCAAAACCACAAATTAAAAATAGATATTGCAATCTGTTTCAGTGCTTGTCAAGTGTGTTTATCATTGCCTACCTTTGGCATTTACTGTCTTGTTTATTAAACCTTCTTTTAACATTTTGAGCAGTTAATTTGATGTTTCACTCAATTTGGTCACAGTTCTCACTGTTTCTGTTTTGCTATTCGTTAAATGATGCAGGGTCGATGCTTGATGTAATAAAGCACCGAAAGAAGAGAAGCAACTGCGAAGATGGTGTCCTAGATGAAGCGGTGATAGCATCAGTGTTGAGAGAGGTTCTAAAGGGTTTGGATTACTTTCACAGCCAGGGTCTCATACACAGGTACATTTTAAAGCAGTGGTTTGCATAGTGACAAGCAAATGTTAGAAAAGAGTATAGATTTTGCCTCGTCACGCCTGCTTCCTGATGTGTGTCAGTGTTCTCACTAAGACTTTCCGTGTAAATACTACAAGTAGGTGGGGAATCAAACAGGTAGGGATTTCTTTTGGTTCTATTTTTCTTCTATTTTCTAATGAAAGTACCTGGGAACCACTTTCATAGAAGTTGGGGGGATTAATTCCCCAGGCCCCGGCTCTTAATAGGGACTTTAGGATCCAATGACGTGGATGGCAACGAGAACGTCAAAAAAAAACAATTGGTTTAACAAGCAAAAAAAAACAACTTTGCTGGTGCATCATGCTTTTTCTGACATTTCTTTATTGTTTTTGCATGACTACAACATGAAAATGCCTATAATTAATTTTTGCATTTATGGAGGCCAAAATTTTATCTCTCTTTCTGAGCCTGGATATGGTCCCTAACCCTTGAAATTCAGCTTCAGTAGGCTTCGCCTACATTTTACAAAGTAAGTGGGTAGCAAAAATCGCTATGACAGTCCTGGTGCCTCATGCCAGAAATTTTTATTTTTCTTGCCCATAGCAAACTACCATGTGTTGTCATGCACCTCTACACCAACCATTTTAGATGCATGTTAACCTTTTGCTTTGTTGTTGCAGGGATGTTAAAGCAGGCAACATTTTATTAGCTACTGATGGAACAGTACAATTAGCTGGTAAGTTCTTGAAGTTTGTTTCAGTCCTTTACAGTACTGCTACAAGAGAGATCCTACTTCCGCAATTCATTGTTTTGTAATTATTGCTACAAATTTAATGTTCTCTTTCTTTAAACAATTTTTAATAACCCTACTAAACAATTCTACAGTAAGTGTATCTGAATCAATGCAGCAAGCTTACTTATTACTATTTATGTAACCCTATTGTTTTCATAGCAGTTTGTCTGCATCAACATATTATTAATTATGTTATTTTTATTCATAACAATTACTTTAGACTTTGGTGTAAGTTCTGTGATCAGTGACTATGGTGACAGATCAAGACCTAAAGTGCGAAAGACATTTGTTGGCACACCATGCTGGATGGCACCAGAAGTCATGGAGCAGGTACAAACTCTACATTAACGTTCTTCTAAGAGTCAAGCTCTAACATGCCACAAAATACAATCATCTGTATTTCCTGTTTCACATTTAAACAATAAAAGATTACATATTGTACACAAATGTAAGTGTATACTAATATAACAACCATGTACAATCTAATATGCAGCTAGCAAAATACAAATTTTAAGATTGGAAAGCTTGGACAGTTACTTTATCTTGCTTCCTATTGGCCGCTTATAGTTTATTCTCATGATTGTTTCTGTGAAATTTTTGTTTTTCTGTTTTCTTTTTTTTGGTCTGTAAACTTATTAGTTTAATTGCCAAGTCCAGGGATGACTTACTCGTAATAATTGTCAATAACTTTGAGGAGTGATCTATTGTGAGAGATGGAGGCTGTGCTCTAGGAGTGCCTGGTGGCCCTAGCTGGCCCCTAACCTTTTCTCCTGGTTGACTGGAAAATCATAATTATCAATAAATATCCTTAGAAATCTTATGCTGTCACCCTGGATTTTACAACTCAGAGCACTAGGCTCCTTTCAATATTCCTGAGGGTACAGTTTTGGGGGTATAATAAATTATCTGTAGTTTATACTTATACAATCAATAAAAAATTAAGGTTTGTCTTTTAATGATTTAGTTGTTTACATGTAATAGGTCCATGGCTATAATCACAAGGCTGACATCTGGAGTTTTGGTATCACAGCCATTGAATTAGCAACTGGCATAGCACCATATGCAAAATATCCAGCTATGAAGGTGAGTTGTAATTATTTTAGTGGTAAAAGTTCACTTAGAGAAAAAAGAGTACATGTACATGTACAAGATTAAATGTACAAGGAAACAATGAGAGAGAGCTAAATTTTAGAGTATTTGCCCCCACCCCTTAAGAAAGGGTGCAGCAGGACATATTTGTAGTATATGTAGGTTTCTAATAGTGATTTGGAATAACTGTATAGACTGTTTACAGTCCCTATTTTTCCTTCAAGTTAATGTCAAGAAGAGTCCATCTTACTTAATGCCAACCAGAAGTCAATTCCTTCCTCAGTTTATGTTGGCTCAAAGTGATCCAAAATAGCTTAAAAATAGGTGAAATCAAATGGTATCATGAAAGCATTTATAGAAATGGTGTCATGCCAATAACTTGTCAGTGTCAGCTTTCGATGCAATAACAACCTAACCTGAGATCAGGCATTATTTATATATATTTTTTTGCTTCTTTGCTTCTTTGGCTCGAGAGGGAAAAAAAATAACGCCTGATACATTTATTTAACAAGCCGTCAACCGCCCCCCAATTTACATAATCTAACGTCTGCTTGACCTGTCATGCTATTTTGGCGCGAATAATGTCTCTTTTGAAATCAATTTTAGGAAAAAAAATTTTTAAGTATGTCCATGTTCAGATGGTGCTTCCTAAAGAAAAATTTTAAATGTGTTGTTTTTGTGATGAAATACTGCTAGCCGGAGCTGCCGTACCTTTATTAAACAGCTACAAATAATAAAGAATTTACTGGTTAAAGCTTGTTGACTTTGTTCTGTACCGAAAGCAGAAAAAAAAAATTAGGCTGAGGCACCATATTTCATGAACTGAAAGGTGTTGTGAAAGCGAAGATCGTTCAGAATAATTCACAGGTTTCTGAAGGAGGAATTACAGTCAAACCAGGTCAAGATTCCATTCATGAATTGATTATTTAAAAAGTGAACCCGTTTGTTGCTTCTGTAACTTGTAGCCGGTATCAAATTGCTTTCAAATGATCGGTGAATTTTTAGTATATGATTTGATGGAAAATATTTCAATGGATGAAATTTCTATTTAGGTATTCTTCAAATTCAAGAAAACTGAGCCGGCAGAAATTTCATAACGAACTCATGTGTGTATTCACTGCTCATTACTCAAGCAGCAGACTGAAATCAACAACAACTAACGGATGGCAGCATTTTGGCCAATCGGAACGGCGCAAATCATTCGTGTTGTTTCCTTTCCAATCAGAAAAAAGTCCAGATTCTGGCTTTTTTACGTGTGATCTGACAGACAAATGTATCATGCCCCTTTCCTGTGAGAGACATAAAGGGTTAATAGGGAGAGGGCATGATCTCAGGCTACTAACAACCAATCAGATGCCTGCATCACTGGAGCAACACACTCGTTGAATGCAAGGAGCATAATACTGTAAAGATAATACTGTAGAGTTCCAAAAGTAACGACCCCTCGAAAGTAGCGATAAAATGTCACAGGTGTTAGCAAATCCCAAAAGTAGCTACCCCCCCCCCCCCCCCGAAAATAACGACCCTCCAAAAGTAGCGACCTCAAAACTAATTTCATTTTTTGCCAAAAATAATGGATAGATATCCTGAACAAATGCCACACTGGCCCAAGGTTTATTATTAATGATTATTTTACATTTCTATTCATAACTCTTAAAGTACAGGATATATACATTACCGGTAACTTTTTTCAAAAAGTACTCCTTTCACATTTTTTGCAATTTTACTTTTTGAAGTGCCCATGTGGAGTACACGTTTTAGCCAGTCTGAAAGTAACAACCCCCCGATAGTAGTGAGCCTCCGAAAGTAACGATAGCAGAAGGGTTCTAAATTAGAAAGTAACAAGGGTTGTTACTTTTGGAACTTTATGGTATTGCAACAGTGCCTCCGTTTTTTTTATACCTCCCCCTGCCCCCACTACCACCACCGGTGTAAACCCTAACACCCATCCATGAAACCTACATGACTGATGACTGGCCATCATGGTAAAGACTTGATCTCCTCAATCGTAAGGAAAAAATAATATGGTACTGTAAACAGTCTAATAACTGAACAATAAATATAGCTGGCATGATAAAAACTCCTTAAATTTTCTTGATCTATTAGGTGTTAATGTTGACACTTCAGAATGAACCCCCATCCCTTGATACAGTGGCACAGAATGAAGGCAACAAAGAAGGCTACAAGAAGTACTCAAAAGTGTTCAGAAAGATGATCATTTCTTGTCTACAAAAAGACCCAGCACAGAGGTATAATTTTTGTTGTTTATTTTATTATTTACTTTTTTATTTCTTTTATTTTTCAACTCTGAATGGTCTATTATTCTCGTTCTCTGGAATGGTAGATGTACATTACTTTGTGGATAACTGTGATAACTTGATTTGTTTTGTTTTGGTGAAAAATTTTCAGACCAGATGCAAGTGAGTTATTGAAGTTGCCCTTCTTCAAAAAAGCTAGGGTGAGTTTACAGCGTTGTGAAACATAATGATAACCTGTGAAGCAGGCCCAAAGGAAGTTTAAGGTGCTTGTAATAGTACAATAAAAGAGGAAACAACTGCTCAATAGACCTACTAAAATTAATCGTTTCCTGTCCCATATTGAAGTGAATGTTACATTACCGTTAATTATTATTTTAAATAATCTAGTAGTCCAGGGCCCTGTTTCTCTATTATTTATTTATTTATATGTTATAATTCACAAGGGTTTCCCATCACTGTGAATGTGCAAAAAAAAAAACCAACAAATAAATAATAATAATAATAATAATAATAATAATAAATAGATGGTAAAATAAAATGATGTATAAAATCAATAAGAGAGATTAAAATAATTAGTGAGAGCAGATTTACGTAAATGCCTAAAATAATAATCTCTATTAACAGTTGGTAACTTTACGGGTCCAAGATCCAAATTCTGATTAATTGAAGTACAAAAGACTGGTTCCTACAGTAGCTAAGAAACCAGTCCATTTTGTTTTTTTTACTGATTAGTTTTATCATTACATTGTATCAGTAAACCTACATGTATTGAAACTTTGATCTTTTACACATGTATGTAAACGACTTGTAACAGCTTTTAGGGCCTATTATTTATCAGGAGTTTCGAGAATTGTACCCCAGTCCTTGGACACATGTACATCATACTTTAACCCATTTTGGAGGTGCATGAGAAAATGGAGGGCTGCTCTGAATGCAAGGGAGGAGAAGGCCTGCAAGAAGTCAGACTTCTTACTTTTCTCCTTGCATGACTTATGCCCCTATCCTCCCCCATGTTAATTTTTTATGTGCCTGTCACACAGGCACATCCATGCATAATGACGGAGCGTTTAGCGCGTTAGACTTGCAATCTGGCCAATCTGCTCTGACCCGGTGCTGGATTTGTTCTTTGTTGTCCTAGGCGCAGTTGTTCGTAGGTCAATTAGTGCTTAACTAGCTTGTGAAAACATCCGTTTCTCCTCGCTCTTCGCCACTTGAAGAGAAACTGTTGTTTTCGCAGGCTAAATGCTTAACCAGGGGTTAGATTTAACCTGGGTTTCTTTTTTTGTTGTTCTATTTTGTTCTAAAGCATTTTCTCGGATAATTTTCTCTGTTATTTTTTGAGCTTCCAATCATCAGCTTGTAGACAAAAAGAATTAAACTGATCAGAAATGTCTTTTAAGCTTTCATATCTGAATTCAAATCTCGCACTAACCCTGGGTTATCGTAACCCAGCTTTGAACAACTCGACCTTGAGTTCAAATCCTTGGCCACACTTGTTAATAGCCAAATGGTTGCCTCTTCCGGTTATTTGGGAATTTTAATCCTGTCATGTTTTATTTACATTATTTGTTTCTAATAAGTAATTTTGAGTGGTTAGGGACGGACCATTAGAAACGTTAAGGGGGGGGGGGGGAGATTTATTGAACTTTTTCAATAAACAAACTCTTGCATGTGTAACTTTTTTTTTAATGATAATGGTTATAGTACAGGGCTGTAATTATAATAAAAGTAATGCTTACTGTAATGATGATGAAAGTAACAACGTTATTATAATGACGATGAAACAATCATTGATGCAATTTTTGTGTTACTTTGTTAGGAGAAAGACTTTTTAGTGGAAGCGTTAGTTCCCCTAATGCCTTCATTGGGCGAAAGATCTCAAAAGGTGAGATGTTTTCTTTGATGTTTCTTGTACAATCAGTTAACGTCATAAGAGTTTATAGAAAGGAATTCCAAGGCACTTTCCATTCAACCCAAAATTGCAGAAAATTTCGGTTGGTACATCAAATGGAACGGACCATTTCGGTTTTGTCCTATCGGAGTATTCGTGACCAGCTTTGAAGGTGGTCCACTTTGACCGGTCTGGTCATTTCGGACCAAACTATCCGTTTCCATTTGACAAATTGTTGTCCCAGTAATGCTCTTTTGTATCTTGGTTACAAGAACAAAAACCAAACGCGCGGTGGCCTGGGTCGGGTCTGTGCAACCTGAATGTACCGTTTCATTGGGCACGTGAAATTTCCGAAATTTCACACCGTTGAATGGAAAGCGCCTCCAAACTCCACAGTAAGACCAACAGGCTGAGTCATTGGGTTACATCCCTTTAACCCTTTTCTCCCAACAAAACCAATACATTATACAGGTAAGTAGTCTTGAGAATTGACAAAATGATCGTCAGGATGAAAAGGCTTTGATCTTTCCAAGTTCTCAACTAACTCTTCAGGAAACTGTATGGAGATCAGTAGAGAGAATTTGTATGTGGATATTTTGGCTAAACAGTGCCAAATGATGACCAGGGTATGACGTTCTGTTGATATATATATATATATATATTTTTTTTTTTGATTGACGTTCTTCATTGGTTAGGTTAAACGAGTACCAGGCTCCAGTGGGAGACTACACCGGGCTGCAGATGGCAGCTGGGAGTGGTCTGATGACGAGGGTCATAAAGACGGTGATAGTGATGACGGCAATGACGATAATAAGGATCAGAAAAAATCCAAGGTAAAAATATATCATCTAGATATGTAAATTGTACATTTGTATAGAGAAGGTCAGTAACCAGGGGCGTAGATAGCTTTTCAACTATTTGTAGGCCTGGTTGACTTTCATTTCCACATATCCTGAAAATTGCACGCATGATTAGTACGCACTGACCTCACCAACAAGCAGAGGTAGAGGTAGAGTTATCAAACCAAAAATTTGTAGGCCGGGCCTACAGGTCTTTGGGCTGGCTATGCCTCTGGTAACTCTCCAGGCTTGCATGGTCTGTGATTGAAGAATGAAACATTACAACATAACTATTATTCAACAGAAACAATAACCCTAGCCCTAGAATAAATTAAAGAAGCTACTGCTTCTACAGGCCAATGAAAATAAAGGTCTCAAGTGGAAGAGCAACTGTACCACTCTTTGTCAACGGTAGCTAGTTACGTGTTAGTCACATTGTTGTGGCTGTTTCGTTCTGACAGCGTACTGCTGTTCTCACACACTTCTTTTCCTGCTCTTTCGTAAGCTCAGCTGACAACGAAAAAGGATGTCTTCATTGATGGTGCCGACTTGGTTTTTCCCAAAGTGAATAGGCGGAATGTTTATAAAGCCCGTCAGACTCCTTTGTTATATGTTTTAGTGGACTTCAAGGTGCACAACGTTCAATAGCATTTCTATCATTGTCATCTTATAGACCAATTAAAACGTCTCATTAATTTATTCTGTGTTGAGAAAATCTCCTTCTCGTAGTTGTTCTCGTCTTAGAATCCAAAGGTCTCTGATCTCGCTAGAACTTGACGGCTATCTTGCTTTCCCGCCAAATGGTTCACGCGCGCGCACTGCTTAGTGTTGAGAAATTCTCATAGTCGTTCCCGTCTTAGTTTCTAAAGTTCTCTATCGAATGGTGCACCACGAACTTAACTCATAGATGATGGGCTTCAATTCTAAGCATTCTCTGTTCCCTGTGACAGACTTAAAAATTCTGAATCAACTGTTTTATTAAAATTATTAGTGTGGCAGTTTTGTTACGGAAATTGTGCATTTACTCTTGTTATGTTGTTTAAAGGAAAACCGCTCCAAGGCAGAAGGCAAGAATGTTGAAGTTCAGCACCAACCAACACCGACAACACCCAAACCTCGTAAGTATAAACGCACTTGCGTTGTGAATCCCCTTCTTAATTTTCCTTTCAGGGATCATTGATGTCAGGCATTCTCCACTTGTTCGTGGGCTAAGCTTCGCTTTTACTCGGTTTTTGGTCCCACTTTCCGCTCGGTAAATAGCATCTATCATTTATTCAAAATTTTTCTTCTTTTTTTATTTGCTTCAACCACCAATTAATCCTGCTAGAGTAGACGAAATATAAGATTTTTTTTCTATTATTCAACGATTGATCTCACCCAAACAAAATATTGCACAATTGACGTCTTGCAAAGACAGAAGAGAGGTAAATCGGCTGTTGGCAGTGCATGGGTGGAGAATACGAAAATATGAAGAAATTTTATAAGTAAGGATCAGACATTTCTCTAGTATCTTGAATGTCAGCTGCCATAATAGCGTCCGGTGGACCTAGGTGAAGAGAGCAAATTTTGCAGGAAAAATATCTCATAGACCAGGCCTCGGTTGTTTTTAAAAACGTTAGATAGCACTATCCACCGGATAGATCACTGTCGTACGTTATAAGTATCAAGGAAACCAATTGCGCTATCCAATGGATAGAGATTTATCCATTGGACATAGGGTTATACACCTTACCTTATTCACCAACTGGACTGACTTGCCATTTAATGTGTTGTGTGTCCTTTTTGTCTCATGTCAGCGACCCCCTTTACCGATGAATCACTTCAAATCATAGAGGGGAACTTTTTTAGATTCTGGTACTGATTCTGGTTGCTTTTCCGGACTGAGTAGTTTCGTCCTCCAAAATCAGGATGCAATTATCAACATAACTATTTGCTGAGTGTTGTGTTCTTGAGCCATGTTCCTTGACTCTCCATTTTCCATTTTCTTCACTTCCGCAGCTCCGCAAATTAACCTGGATCTTACTCTAAGACTAAGGTAAGTATTTCGATCGTTATTTGTTACAAATCGCGCGGCTGTGGATTGTTAGCTGATTAAAGGACTGTGTTTCACGGCAGCATTGTCCATTTTGTTTTGTTCCGCTACGAAATAACTTGCTACGAAAGGCTTGTTTGCAGAGGGAAGTGCTCTAAGGTTATCCAGCTAGTTTACAGGCACTCCACTCAAATACTAGAAACGAATAACTCAAATACAACATAACAGTATTAAATACCCCTAATGGCAGGTGCGAACCAGTTTGCTATTTACTAGCGTGTCCGAGTCGTCAGAGCGGGACTAGAACCCGGGACTGCCGGATTGCGATTCCCGCCGACGGGCTGCTCACTTGGCCACGCTGCCTCATGTGAGTGTGAGTGTAATTGGAGAAATTACTTCTAAATGACAAAATAATCGTTTCGTTTCATACATACATTTGTAATAATATGTCGCTACTAGCGCTAGAATTAAAAGTTGCAAATACATGTAACACAGAACTGAAACTGAAAGGTATCACAGTTTTCAGAAAACTTCGATTGCCACCCGTTTTATTTTCCTCAGTTTTGTCTATTGGTATTTACCAAGTGAGAAGGATGTAGCTCATTCTCTCTTGTATTTACCTAGCCGTGTTAATTAAATGTTTGGTGACTGTGTTTTGTTTTGTTTGTTAGTGTGGTGTATTTTTTGTTTGTTTGTTTGTTTGTTTTTGTTTGTGTTGTTTTTCTGCTTCTGTTGTTGATTGTTTTTCGTCACACAATTTGGTGGCCACTTCCTAGCGGCGCGATTTGGCTAAAATCAGCCGGTACGAACCTCTCTCCTTCAAGGCACCCAGCGGAATTACTTGCTCTGTACTTGTATTTCTTGTCGTTCAGTTAATGTTCATCAGAGTATAACATAACTGCGCTTCCGATCAAAATATAAACCTTTTTTTAAGGTATGTCAACATTGCGCCATCTCCGCCTTAAAAGGGAATCATGTCACTGAAAAGCCGAGAACCTGTTTGACCTTCAAACCATGTAGGTTCAGGATTTTTGGTTTTGTTTTGTTTTTTCTTCGCAGTATTTCACCAACTGTTATCTTTTTTATTACACAGGAATGCCAAGAAAGAATTGAATGATATCAGATTTGATTTTACCCCCGGAAAAGGTAAGCAGAATGTTTCCATCTATCAAGAGTGATTGCCTCAAGTATTTAGAGCAGTGTCTTATAAGAATTAATTCTTGCTCTCAATCCTCCGTTTCGAAGAAAAAAAGGGTTAGGCCTTTGTGATTTAACTTCAACATGTATGGTAACCCTGCTTGGCGGAACATCAAATGTGACTGTCGGGACATTTGCAAACAAATTGGAACTGATTGCGGAGGAACAATGCAATGCTTGGAATTCCTTTTTACTTTGTTCGACAGCATTTAATATGGTCCATAAGTTGTGGGTTGCCTGTGATTCGTTGCAGCTCAAATAGCTTACCCAGCACTGCGTTAACTTATTATTGTTACTACAGAGGGGTGCATTTGTGTTTTTTTGACTGGCCAATCATTTCCATTCACTAGATACACCCGAGGGTGTCGCACAAGAGCTGGTATCCGCAGGTTTAATAAGTGGACAAGATTTAGTAGTCGGTAAGGAATGCTTCTTAAAAACGTATTTACCCAAGCTACATCTAGAAGTTATAAAAACTCGTTAATACATGTAACGGAAAGGAAAAACGATATATATGTATAAAAAAAGAGCGATAAACAACAACAACGACGATAGCAATAATGTGAAGTTACTATTCCTCAATCATCTATTATACCAACAACTATTAATAATAATTATGATATACAGAATCTAAATTCATCTATGTACTAATAGAACATGCTTATTTAAAATATGTTTAAATTAATAATGGTAATAGGACTGGGTGAAGTCCAATACGGTCCGCGTAGCGGGAGTTCGATTTGTTTAATCACGAGTATGATTACAGACCGAATTGGACAACACGAAGTTCTGTTACTCTGGACTATAGCAAAATTTGTGATTTTTTTAGGCTTTTTTAAATAAAAGAACAAGAAATTCAGAGAGTTTCTTGCTCCGCGGTGAAAAAAAAAAGCCATTTAAGAGCGCGCGCGATATCCGGCGTGTACTGTCCAATTACTCAGGCATGACGCGTACTGTCCTATTATACTGTCCTGTTAGTGCTGAAATCAGGACAGTTGATAGCCAATCAGATTTGAGAATTTTGTTGTAGTTATGATTAAAGTAAGAATATCCTTGGCGCTTCTAACATACGTGGGTAAAGAATTCCAAAGTTTTGCTGCCAGAAATGAGAATGATTTGTGGCACCACTCGTGATTAAAACTGTGTAGCATTAAAAGTTTACCCGACCCTCCTAAATGATATTCTACAAAATTCTTACGTAGATAAAATAGAGGCAGTCGCACGTAAAGTGAAAAGTTGAACCATGCTTTACCTTTATGTTTGCATCGTCTCTATTTCATTTACGTGCGTACCCACGGCTTTAGCAACGACAACGGCAACGAGAAGGTCAAAAAACAATGGGTTTGATAAGCGAAGCATCAAATTTCGCACGTGCAGCACGCTTTTTGGTACCTTTCTTTGCCGTCCCTGCATGATCACGAAATCTAATGCACGATACGAGAATCGCGTAGCACACCCCGACGAGATTCTTATCGCGTAGGGAACGAGTCGCGACTTGTAACTTTTGAGCAGTACTGAATTGCTCCTCTTGGATAAACTTAGACAGGGAAGCACTTGAGTCGCGTGCCGCAAAACCATTCCACTGACAGTAAAACTGGGTGGTTGAACGAAAGATCTTTGTACTTCGGTTGAACTATCAAACTTACAAATAGCCCATTCCAGGCTCCAAGATAGCGTATAGAGAAAAGTTGCGAAAAAACCCGCGGGGGAGCTGGGGAGAGGCAGGGAAGTGGACTGAAAGCACTATTTTCAATACCTCATTCCAGTATACCAGTTCTTGGTACCCTATGATTGGTATTTTTTGGCAGTTGACGTCAACCTCGTCAACTGCTTAGCTTCGCGCACGTAGGGACAAAGAAAACGCAAAGCGAGCGTGTGAAACCCTCCTACACAGCAGATTTTGGCATTTTAACATTTTTCATTTTCAAGTTGGCGGGGTAGTGGGCAGACTGTGGTATTTGTAAAGATACTTAGAGGCTCTTCTCCTCTCTCTTCCCGCGGTTTATCGTTCGCTTGCTTTTTTCGCTCGTCTACACTGACCGAGGGCAGCTATAGTTTTGCATCGAATGAAAAAGCCGAGGCTGTTCGCTAAATCACTTGCTTTTACTTCCTTGCGCCAATGACATCTAATACTTTCTTTATTTCGAAATGGTGTTTGTTTGGGTTTACTGGTAATCATTTTAATATGAACGAAAGTAATCTGTAAGTGAAGTTTTTCTCCTACTGCAATTTGGTTTCAGGGATTTTCGTCCGTTACATTATTTATTTTTGTTTATCCTTTTCAGTTGCCGCTAATCTTAAAAAAGTAATTGATGATCCGCCAAGCAGTAAGTCCATGATGTTTCCATTGGTAAGTATTGCAGTTCACCCTTGCTGTTCATTCCCTTCATGGGTTTACAGACCGACAAATTTCCCTTTCTGCGTCCCGACCCCCCCCCCCCCCCCCCCCTTCTCTGTAAGAGACCCAGTGGCATGGAATCTCTATCCTCACCGGGTTCTCGGAACATACGTCACCTGGTTGGTATAGATGTTGAGGTAAGGTGGGGGGGGGGGGGGGGGCTGGATCCGCCACTGAAGGGGGTAGCAGTCCTTACATCTTCATCGCTATCAAACCTTTGAAAACCTTATACACTTTGCTCAAGCGAGAAGAACTAAAAGATTTGCACTTTTTTATTACTTGTACTCTCCGCGGGTTTCTCTTGTCTGCGTGCGCGAGAGGTCATACGTGACTCACGTATGTGGTTAATGGAGAGCTTGTGCGCAAATTTCGTCCTGAAATAGTCCTCCGAGTTTTCGTTAAGTAGCTCGTAGCTGCCAGGAATTTTCTGCATGTCACTTAAATATTTGATAACTTTCTGTTTCAGAAATCAAGCAGCAATTCAAATGAAGTTGTGGACGACAAAACTTTAATTGGATTCGCTCAAATTACCATAAACTCTTAGCACTTTATAGCCACGAAAATCATCAGTCTCTATCTTTAATTCGTTTGTATATGCCCCCTAGCCTCCAAATGGTAATCTCTTTTCGCAAGGGCAGACAGTGGATAGCCTGCATCGGAAACACTCTAAACTACCTGTATAGGGAAACCAAAACCAATGCATGGGCCAGCTGACATGCAGGCTAATTATAGTGGAATGCTGTGGCTCTCCTTGCATTTACAGATATTCAGACGCCAATCATTTCAGGTGCTTAAAGAAGACGTGTCACAAAGTTCAACCAAATTCAGACAGTGAGAATTGGCACCTTATTGGCTGAAACATTAAACAATCCCTTAGTGCAGTAAAAGAAGGTTTAAATAACAAATACAAATGAAAAACAGATCATTGGCCCATTTAGATCTTCAAGAATGTAAGATAGGCGGCGGGGTGGGGGGTGGGGGTGATTTTTCTTGGCTCTGCAGGTCTAGAAATAAGGTAGGGTCCAGATTTCTCTGTTTGTCCGGCCATGAAGTTGAAAAATCATAAAAACAAACAAACAAAACAAATGAGCTGCCTAAATTTCACATTACAGTGTTGCAATAGGCATGGTTTTGCTTGTAAAACAGAAGGGGAATGATTGTACATTAAAGATTTGTATTCCATAGCATTTAACAATATTCAATGCATACGTGTACATCATATCAAAATAATTGCGTCGAGGCTATAAATTTTAAAAACTAAATCAAGAAGCTGCATTAAAGCTATTAGTT
Organism: Porites lutea; assembly: GCF_958299795.1. Classification (NCBI taxonomy): domain Eukaryota; kingdom Metazoa; phylum Cnidaria; class Anthozoa; order Scleractinia; family Poritidae; genus Porites; species Porites lutea. The sequence continues at coordinate 30,946,004 of NC_133203.1, read as the reverse complement.
GTTAAAATTGAGAGAATATTTTTAATAAAACAACAGTTTCAAACTTCTTTTATTGATCACCCTGTTTTCATAGAGTAATTAAAGCAAGTCGTTCTTTCACCAAACTCTTAGGCCATTTTCACACAAGTTAGTTAAAAAACGCGTTTGCTTATTCTCCAGTTTGGAAAGATCCGCTTCTGTTGATCTTTTTATATATGGTTCAATAGACGGTTGTTTGTAAGTGTTTGCAAAAAAAAAGGAAGACTTGTGTGTCCTGTATATGGCCTGAGAGGTCTGGTGTACATTAGTAGAAGCAGTGCCCGACCATCCTTCGCGCTTGTACCAAGCGAGGGAGACCCTTAGTTATGAGGTCAAATACTGTGCATCCCTCCTTTGAAGTGAACAAACACCAATTTACCAAACCTCTATTTCAAAAAAAGAGGGGTAGTTGAGAAGTCGTTGTCTCACATGAACAATTTATTGGCACCTGATCTAGTTATAAAAGAGAGGAAGTGCCAGTTGGGTAGCCTGCGTAACTGGCGGTATTGTGTGGGTGCGAGATTAAAGTTTTGGCAGCGGAGCCGTGTCCCTCACCGCTCGTGACGGCTCCGCCGTCAAATCTCACTCGACTATGTTACAACGGCTCTGCCACCAAATCTCACTCGACTACTACACAATACCGCCAGCTACGCAGGCTACAATTGGGTGCCCTCTGTACAGCCTCATCAAATATTCTCTGCCAGACCTTAGTTAAACGATGCAGTGGTTGAAATGGTTGACCTATTTCTCTGTTGTTTGTGAGGTTTTTGCCCTTAACCTTTAAATAGTGCTGGCCTTTTAGACTCTTCAGAAATCAGGGTTCGCACAGTCTTGAAAAGTCCTTGAAATCCATTTTTCCTTGAAAAGTCCTTAAATTTCTGTGTAAGTCCTTGAAAAGTCCTTGAATTTTCTTCAACTTTGAATGTAGTGGCCTGGCTTCAAGTATTTTTTGATGCTTTTTGGTTGTCCGAGACAGAATAAAAATCATAGCTCAGAGAATTTAAAGGTTTTTTACATAAAGTGTTCAATGTTTTATGCAATAATTAACTATCAATTCAAGAGAAGTGAACTGAAAAATGTAGAGAAGTTGGTGAAGCAAACAGTTCAAGCCTTATTAGAGTAGACTGGGAATGTACATTTTTGTACAATCTGTGAAATTGTATTCCTAGTAGATGGTCCTTGAAACGTCCTTGAAAAATGGTTGCAATTTTTTGTATGAACACTGGATAAGCTGATATCATTAGAAAACCATGTACAATGTACATTTAATACTCCAACCATGTTAGACTGGAAGATCAATAGAAATGTTTCCATGAAAATTTACGTTCACTTAAAGTGTGTGGTTTTTGAAACATCAGGTTTGTGCTCTTGAAAGAATTGTTACGGTTAAAAAATAAGGGTGAGGAAAGGTGGTTACCCTGTGTAATTTTCCCCAGATCTACCACTGCTATAAGGGGGGTGGTGGTGGGGGGGGGGGGGGGTCCCCAACACAAACTGTAACACCACTTGTAGTTAAAACAAAGGAAAATTAAGACGGAATCCACTAGGGCATTGAGTAATTTTAATTTTCAGTGGACAAAAATCTTGTACCAGAATAATTTACAGCATATTGCATTCTTTCTTACATTTTTCAAGGGCTAAAGATGTAATAAATCATCTGTACTAACACCGAAAAAAAAATTCTCATCAAAGCCTGAGAAAATGAATGTCAGATTTCACAGAATTACTTCTTACACATGAAATTTTCAGAATTTTTCATGTGTAATCACAATTCTTGTGAAATTTGACATTCCTTTCCTCGGACTTCCACAAGAAATTCTCTTTGGTGTTGCTACAGATGATTTATTACGTCTTAAATTAAAATAACTCAATTTCCTGGTGGATACCGTCTTAAATTTTACTTTTTCAACCCAGGGTAAAAATCTGAACCACAAAAAAACATACCTCTCTGTCTTGAGCAAATTTTATTGATTTCATATTAAAAATTAATTTGGTATTTGTTTACACTTAAAGGTGATGCCTGCAGTCTTCTCCACTCCATCCACTATAGCAACGACAGCTCAAAAATTTCCATTGATCAGACAAAAAATCTAGGTTAACCTCAAGACTTGACTCTTTGAAATATAAATCAGGATTTAACTGAAATTTGCACCTTCCATGTAAATTGCAAAACTCCTGACTGCAATTCTGCGCTATGGCGGTGATGCTTTTAACAAGAGCTCCCAGAAAATTGTCAATGTAGTTCTTTATTTCAATGCAGTCAGTTTTGGTGGCCTCAGAATGGTGGTCTCCCCAGATTACAACCCCAGCTGTTCCTTGTTCTGCAGATTGTAGTATTGTTGACATTATATCAGCCTGTCAAATAGATAACAACAATAAGAATGCCATACCTTGAAAGTGGTGGAGAGGGTGTGTTTTGGAAGGAGGGGGGAGGTGGAGCAAGCAACGTAGCTGCTGGGAGTAGGCCGTTTGCAATTCACAGACAATGTCATGCGAAAAGAAATTAATATTATGGCGCTGGAAAGCCAATTTTGACTAGGTGATTTGTACAAAAGACTAAGATCGTAAGGGTTTGTATGGGAAAAAAAAACTGCTGGTCCACAAGTCAAGACAATGTAGCGCAACAACTTTCTACATTGATCCTTGAGCCATGAACAATTTTATTAACAATTAATTTTATACAGTACATGCATTTACAAAAATAAATGGACTGCAGCAAGAAGCAATACTAACACATGTACATAATTATGCAATATTGGCCAAGGCCTGGATACAGGCCAAGTATTTTTATAACGTCATCAAGGCCAATAAAAACAAGCACAAAGGAATAAAATTGAAGCCAACATCTACCCATCTTGGCCAAACAAGCCCTGCTAAATTTTACAAAAACTGTTAAAGAGAACTTATCACAATTATTATGGTTTTAATCTTAGGTACCCATGCAGGAAATCCTAAGCAGGCAAGATAGGCCCATCTTCCCTGCTCAGGTTGCCAATCACAACACAGGATTTTCTTGACTTCTTGCTGCAGAAAGAATTTTGGCTTTTTCTTCAGTCCGTAATAATCATGTACCTTTATGACTAGTGTAGTTATAATTAATTTTCAATTACAAAAATCAATTAACTATAATTTTAATTATCAAAATTTTAAAATTTCGACGCTGCTCACTATAGAGACTCCAGTATATTACGTAACTTAGCTAGTAGCTAAAGCCTCCAATTTAGAACTTAGAGGGCAGGGTCATGCATTCAATTTTCACCTTTATGTAGACTGCGAGCAGTCTCTTAATATTTTTCTTTTGAGACAGGGTAGAATGTGAGGGCATTATTTTACCTTTTCGCTCACCGCGGGTGGCTGTGAGGAAAGAAGGACAACTGCTTGTGGTCTAATTTTCACCTGGAGGCTCTCGCAATTTTTTGTGAACTTTCTGGTGTAAAATTTCTCCTTCTTCCAAATTTATTAGCAGGCAGCGTGACCAAGTGGTTAAATCGCTGGACTTGTAATTCGAAGGCCCCAAGTTCAAGTCCCTCCACGACCACTAGCTGAATTTGTTCCTAATTGGTCAGGCACGGATCTAGGATAAATGCTGACCGACTTCCTATTAATGAGGGGCAGAGGAAGCAAGCTTGTAGGGGAGGCTGGGGGAATGTAACACCGGGAATTTTGTTTGGAATAAGTTCCCTTTCCCGGGTTTCTGAATTATTGAGGGAGCATCTAATGCTCAGAAATTGGAAAAAGAGAACATTTGTCTAGACCATTTTCCAGATTTCAACTTGAAAAGTTCTATTATTGTTAAAAACATATTTATCATGAAAAATTTGACCGATTTCCATAAAAGGGTGGAAACTGGTGTGGATCCGCACCTGTTGGTTGTCCTGAGTTCAAATCCTCGACTTTGCTTGTAAATACAGTGTAGCCAGCTGGTTTGCCTAAGTTAGGCAAGTTGGGGTCTTAACACCATTATGTTTGATTTAAATTATTTTTTTCAGCCATTTACCTAACCTCGCTAAGCACTAGTGCTTATATAAATACTGCTGAGAATAAACATTAATTGACTTACCACATTGAGGTACACCTGAGATACTGCATATGTTATTCGAACATATGGGAATACAGGAATGGGGCTTCCATCCAACTTCTTGGCAAATCTAAAGCTTTCCAGAAGCCTGTACTTAACAAACAATGTGCTATTCAGTTTTGCCTTGTCATGAAGATATATTGATGGAAACAGCACTGAACTCCACTCAAACAACCAAGAAATTTGGTCATTGTACTTCATTGTCACTTGTTTGCAATTTTCAGCATCTTTTTCATTGTAACAATTTGGAAATCCATAAAATCCCCACAAGGACTTTGGGCGAAGTTTCTGAACAAGCAGCAAAGTTTCTTCCATGAATTCTCGGGCTGCTGTTTCAAACTCTACTCTAGCTATGTCTTCAACTAAACTATCTGGCCACAAAGGGTGTTTCTGTTTGACCAGTTCCATAGACTTGTTCCTACAAATTGAAAAATAAGCAATTTTGTCATTTTGCATCACTTAAGTTCCTTAAGTGCCTGCTTATACTTAACTCCAGAATTAACAAGGACAAATTTGATCATTAATTTTCTTTCTTTTCATTCATTTATTAATATTCATTCCATCGAATCAATTGATTGTTGGAATGAATGAGTTTGATTTTGATTGATTGATTCTGATTTTAGATAGATCAATCAGTCATTCAATCAATCAATCAATCAATCAGTCATTCATTCAATCAATCAATCATTCATTCATTCAATCAATCAATCAATCAATCAATCATTCATACAGTTCTATAAATATTATTCACTTAAGGTTTGTAAGTTGGTCTCAGGCAAGGAGCTGGAATTAGGTGTTCTTCAGTTTACAACTGCAGTAACAAGATCTCAACAACACCAAAAATTCAAATTAATTTTGATCTTCTCTGATTTTGTGAAAATAAACTGGCAAAAGTGAATTAATCAAATTGCAATTATTGAAATTCTTCACTGAAGAGAAACACAACCAAGTCTATCTTAGATTAATACTGTAGACATTTAGAATACCTTAACGAGCCTCTGAATGGGTACCTGCGGATGCCAATTTTGTCACATACTTTCCATCAAATTTACAGTTTTTCAGGTGAAATATTCAATAATATGAAGAACAAATTTTGTGTAGTAATGCTACAGGTGAGCTTAGTGCAACCACAACGACAATGGAAAAGAGAAAATCAAGAATGCAACAGTTTTAATAAGCAAAGCAAAAACTCTGATCATGCAGCACAATTTTTGGGCAGATTTTTTACCAGTCTTGATTGGAATAGCAATGTGATCGGTGCTTTAATCCCTAAGATCTTTGCTCCATCAACAGCAATTGTCGCGACTTCGATTTCTTTGGAAATACCCAATATAGAGGCTCAAAAATCAAAGTGTTCAACTATTTAAAGACAAAACAAAATTCTGACAGACCTATAGATGGAAAGTTTATCCCAGTTTCTATCAAACACAGGTCTCCAGTATTCCCAGTCAATCACACCAATACCTTGAAATTCATTATCAGGAATGATATTTGCTACATCTTGCTCTACTTTCAATAAGTGTGCTGTAAGATTTCCAAGCTATCACATAAAGAAAAAAAAAAGACCATTGTGTACCTTAAAGCTGGCACACACGCAGGGCTGTCACTAAGATATTAAGTTGCAGGGTATAAATACAACAAGTAGGCGGGGAATCAAACAGCTAGGGGTTTCTTTTGGATCCATTTTTCTTTTATTTTCCTTTGAAAGTAGCAGGGGGCCATGTTCATAGTAGCCGGGGGAATCCCCGGCCCCCGCCTCTTAATGACAGCCCTGCACACGTACAGTTACACTGTTTGCAGGTAGCCATTGCGACTCCTAAAGGAGGAATCACTATTGTAAGATCTCTCCTTACAGATAACTCACCCAGTCCAGGAAAGGTTTGTCACCCCACCGGGGTCTACATGTACATGTACGTCCCCTCACTCTTTTCGAACAGTGGTGTGGGTTCTTTTACATCCCACAAGAACCAGATAAGTAAAAGTGTTGTGAACCTGGACCTGTACGGTTTTTCGTCCTAATCTGAGAAAACTAAAAAGTCTAACATAAGGGCAGCACTTTCTTCTCAGTTATTTAAAGACCCTGAGTGGTTTGAACCCGCAACCTCCCCCTTGGCAGACTCATGCTCTCCCAATAGCCTGCAGTGAAGGCTATTGGGAAGAAGTTCCATAGCACCTACCCTAAGGCCCTACTATTTCTGCTCTCCCCAATCTTCCTCTGTCATAAAATCAAACATCACGGCGGCAGCAATACGAACATAAACAAGCAGCTTTTGCCCTTCCAAAATATGCCTGCACTAGCTGCAGGCTACTCTCCCAACTGAGCTAACCAGGCAGTAGAGTTGCAATTAAGGAAAAAGCTTAGTGCCTAGTAACCTCTATTTCTCCTTTTCGGGATAAGTCTTGGTGAAATTAACGAATTGTCAATTTAGCTGCTGCAAATTTGCAGGTGACTTCATGACTGCCATGTTGGTTGACAAATAACAAAAGCGTTTCCCTCCGCTTGTATCTTAACCTTTTCTTTTTCCCTTTTTCTTTTCTCAAATTCTACGTTGTCACGTTGTCACGTAGTTGCAAGCCAAAAAAACAACCCTACAACAAGTCCACTACCTGAGGTACACCACCGTTGAAAGCTTTTCCATTGCTGTCAAAATACGGATACAATCCCAGTTGTGTGTTGTAGAATATAACGATGTATTCTCCACACCATTTCCGGTCTTTGTTCACCACGATGTCAAAAGCACTCAAATCTAAAGAGACGTTCCATTCTGGTTCACATCGATCCGTAGGTGTGTTCCATACGGTTATAAATGGTTTGTTAGGCAGAGGAGGTCCCTGAAAACAGCCAGAACTACACAGTACCACAGATAAAATCAGTGAGACGATATAATGTAAAGTCGATGCACTTGTGAAGGTAAAAATCGTAAAAATAATTTTGCTGCTCATTTTTTTGCGTGACAACATGTGACGTGACGTCACTACAAGTCGTGGAAACGAGGCTGTAGCGTGACAAATTGGAGACACCGCTGGATATATGCCGCAAAAACCCGGGGCGGAGGTCTATTCCCGGGAATTCCTGGTGGGGGCTACAATCTGTACCCGTGTTCAGACCCACATAGCCAAAAATTACGTCATCATTACTTGTTAGATTAGAACACCAAAAAAAAAATCCATTTCAAATTCGTATCAGTTACTCTTTTGGAATTGAAACGGAGAATACGTTCATACCGACCTCGAAAACCATACGCAATTCCAAACCAAAATGGGCAAAGTCTATACCCGTTTTCAGACCGAAACAGGGGCGGATTCAGGATTCTTTTTCTCGTCTCTTGCTCTCCTTCAACACCAATAAACCCCATAGTTTGTTTTTTTTTTTTGGCAGAATACCAGTAATATTAGAAAACCGCAGGTCATCCCGTTTTTACATGGCTTATGAGGGAGTAGGCTGGGCCGCAAAAGCATGCGTCCTCAGGGGGCAATCGGCTCCTGGCGTCCTACATTGAGAGCTGCGATTCTTTGCAATGGCGCTATCTAATCTCCGAAAGAAACGTAAGGAAAGGATAGCCCAGACAAAACAAAAGACAGCTTCAAAATGCGCTGTAACCCACCTTTATCACACAAAACCTCAATAGTTATATACAGTGGAACCCCGTTAATACTGTCACCAATTGGCCAAAAAAATTGGCCGTATTAAAAGGTGTGACCGTATTAACGAGGTTTTTTTTTTTTTAGTAGGATCTAGGAATAATGTATGGCCGCTTTTCCAGGCGGCCAAAAAAAAAGCGGGGGAGGGCGTAATAACGAGGTGACCATAAGGCGGGCTTCCCCTACAGTCTCAACTCATTATTTAGCCTGAGATCATAAAAAAAAAGCCTGATCGCAGGTTACCTATTATTTGATCCTACAGACCAAAGTTGTGGTTGAGATCCCCTCCCCCCGCCCGCCCCTCTCCCGCTACACTACTCCGCCCAGTCTTCCACTACGTAAGTTGTTATTTATAGCGCATAGCTTTCTCGTCTCTTAGTATGCCACGCCACGGTTTCCTTGACGCGGCTTAGTGTGCGAAAATTACTTTGAATTTCCCTAATTTGCTTACAGTCTAGGAGGACTATTCTACTTCATCGTTAAGGTAAGTTCATTTGAACTTGAATGTCTCCGAAAGACGCGGTTTCGGATCAATGAAAGCGATTTATTTGTCTTTTTCAAAGTGTGTCTACTTCCTGAGTGTACAATGCAAGACGTAATTATTTTATCGTTCCCTTATTTGTTTTTTGATAAACACATAATTTTCAACCTTTTCTCGACTAATTACAAACTCCAGCAAGTTAGGTTTCTTTTAGAATTCGAAATGCCCTGCCATCGAGCGATCCGCTATTTTAAAGGGAGCATTTGTTTTTCAGACGGAAGCTCGTGATTACGTGGACTTTCACTTTCGATTTTGAAATGGGCGTCGGTAAAACCGGGAACACGGAACATTTCGGAACATGCCGGAACATCCCGGAACATGATAAAATAAAAATAATTTTCATAAAAAATAATAATAATAAAATAATTTTTGTAAAAGTTAATAATAACAAAATAACATAACACTCGAAGGTTTACTTTAATATGGCTTGTTATTTTTGTTAACACTATTGTTCAGCTAAATTCACGGAATATTGACAGTGTCCGTTTGTTACTTATTTACTATCACAAGCAAGCACATACTCAGGAATGGGGAAAACAATCATTTATTGCGAAGCTGCAAAACTATTAGTTGCAGCTGATAACCCGGGAGAGGGGGGTGGGTTGCCCTTACGGACAAAAGTGCCCATCTAATAGGGGTTATTCTGAATAAGCCATCTGTTACGGAAAATCCAAGCATATAATATATAGATTTAGCCAGGGCTAAAAGCGAAGCTCCCATTAATAAATTATATTTTAAATCAAACAATAAACTTGTAATCCACAAATCAGTTAACTTAAGGGCACATTCATGTGACTTTTGAGGGAAAGGATAAGTTATTTTAGAGTGAAACATCTTACATCGAGTTGATATACATGTATGTACCCCCAAAAAATAGCAAACATCTTCTATCACATTCAAGAGCCATAATGGCTCTTGATCACAGTAGATTAGGCCTCGAAAACAAATTCTTGGAAAACAAATCAGGCCGCATTTTTTTGCGTTCGACAGGTTTACTTTACAAATTCTTGCCAACAAATCTGAGGGTGTGTAAACCAACCTTTTACACTTTTCATCACATCTGAGGTGAAACAGTACTTTTTATCATACAGACCTCGGACAGAATACGGCATTTCACAATTTTTCAATGTTCAGGACGATCAATCGTTGGCTTTTAGCGAAACCGTTCAAAAAATTTCCAAAATCACCCATACGGCCAGCCGGTTCTAATTTTTAGTGCGAGCTGTCAGTGTGGTCGAGTGTTTGAATGAACTTTAATGGAGATACGCTTCAACATAATAACGAATTTATTATCATTATTTTTTGTTATTTAATGGTTCCAGTTATAACGATGTGTAATCTTATAAAGCGTTTGATACGCGCGACATTTCTAAGTACTCCTGCAAGCGATGTTCATGAACAATGAAAACAAACACTACGGATAAGCGATTAAAATTGCAAGGGAGACTACTAACAATCAATAAAAGAAATATAATTCGGTAAAACATTTACAGAGACAACAATTTTCATTCACGAAGACAAGTATTAAAGTGTCTCTAAAAATCCTGAGTCTTTAAGCTTAGAGCTTAAGCTTAAGTTTATTTTGTTTTACTTTCAGCCGGCCTCCCGGTGTTTTTTTTTTTTTTTCAAAGATGAACTCCTCGAAGCAAGAAAATCACTCAAAGTTTTCTTTCTACAACCAAATTTATAACTAAATATTCTTCGGAACGTTTTTTTTCTATTTGCCGTGAGAAAATATATCTGAAGGCCTTTTAAAGTTCTGTAAGCTTATATCAAACCTGATACTAGATCAGATCATTGACTCAAATCTTAACAAACGTGCAAAAACTTGCCGCATAAACTGTGCTCGACTTCATGAAATTAGATATAACAAAAACAAACATCAAATACAATAATTACTCAGGCTTACCATTCGAGATTCAGTTCCTGAAAGATATCAAGGAAGGCCATAGTTGCTTGAGACTTTTAAACCCTGTTACGCATTGAGCAAGGTGAAAGACGAAAACGATGCCATCCGAAATCGGATTACCCAATTTTGACAAGCGACGCATTTCTCAACCAAAAACCCAATAAACAAACCAGCCATGGATAACAGAAGACTCTTGATAGTAGCTGTATTTCATTTTGTACATCCAGTGGAAAAAGACAGTTAAAAACATCACAAGTTGACACAAAACTCTGTCAGCTTTAGCTGAAAAAATAAACAACTTTCAAGATGCTGCATAAATTTTCCGCATGAACTCACCTGTCAAATTTTGACAAATCAGAGTACAAAAATTGGACGTAGAGCGTGACCAACGCGTGACCATGGTAAGATAGGTCTTCCTCGCCTTTATTTTTAAAAAAGTGGCTAAATTTTCGCGTCCGAGGTCAGTTTGAAATCAAAATCTTGACAGTGCGGGGATATAGTGACATAAACACAACATATTTCATATGAATCATTGGAAAAAATAGACTTGAGCCTGCGATCATTTGAAACTGGTAATTTGTCAGCGGATAACTTCAAAAAAGTACTTGACCTCGATGGGTCGACACTTGAGCCCGCGCTACGGTCAGGTGATACTGGTCAGCGGATATCCTGTTTTGACAGCTGTCAATTGATCACAACATTGATGTGCAATTAGTTTTCTATTGGGCTCCCAAACTAGCTAGAAAGTGTGAGAGTAAACATTGGTTTCCCTGTGGTGCGGACGGACGGTCGGGCGTACGGTCACGTGATTACCAAATTTTCTCGGATGGGTAGATTACCACATTTCCTTAGCTATGGGGCTCCGTCCACGCGCGCGCTTCGCGCGCGGGTGGAGCTCCGCTAATATATAGATTTAGCCAGGGCTAATAGCGAAGCTCTGGTTAATGATACGTGTAAACAAAAAAAATTAAATCGTGTAATGCTAAACGCGGACGACAATGAATATGGCTTCAAGACTAATAGATGTAATTAGCAAAAAAAAACAAACAAACAAATTGCACGTGCAGCACACTTTTTCTTCTAATTAGCAAAAAAAAAATTTGCACGTAGCACGCTTTTTTGTCTTTCCCTTGTTGTTGTTTTGCACGACTACAACGCTGTTTTGTACGGCTAAAACGTCAAACTTCCTAGTTACACATTTTTTTCATGGAGGAATTTTCGTATGTGCTTACCCAATATTTTGTCTCCTGTGTTCATGCTCGCTTTTATTTTTCATTGCCGCTCATTTTCACCTTGCTGGTCGCTAGCATTTCTCATTTTCTCACCGCCGCTTTGAATTTCCATGTTTTCTTCCCAAGAAATTCGTCTCCTTTGTTTTCAATAACTCGCTCTAGCTCTTTCTCTGTTGTCCACGTTAATGTAAACTTAAAAAATAACGCCGGAAAAGACATGACTATGTTGTTGTTTTTTGTTCTAAATAAAACCTTGAGTCGCATTTGGGTTGCCATACCTGTTGATTGAGTTATTTTACATTGGTATGCCTGTGGTGCGGACGGACGGTCGCTCGCTCGCTCGCTCGCTCGGTGTACGGTCACGTGATTACCAAATTTTCTTGGATGGGTAGTTTACCACATTTTCTTACCCATGGTGCTCCGCTGCGCGCTTCGCGCGCGAGAGCTCCGCTATTAATTAAACATTTTAACTGTCCATTAAAACACTCATCCTGGTCAAAGGTGAATAGAAAGGAAAGGAGCCTTCCGTCTTTGTTTGTTTGTTTTTGTGTTCCACCTTGCTAAATATATCAATCTCGGAGCATTTGGTTCCCTCGTGTCAGTGTCATGTCTGGAGTCTGAAACAGGCCAAGGAAGTCTGTGTGGATCTCCATGATCACGGGAATCACAACAGCCCCGGGCCCTCCCATAAAAGTTGTAGTTCCATTATTGGGTCATCATTTTATTTAGCGGAACTCAAGATTATTTTTTTTGTAGTTATGTGAGATGAATAGTCAACTTTGTTATCTGACACAAATCAACATAAGGATTTATTTCAAGAAAGTCTAGTCGCCGAGAATTATCTAGCTACGTATTACGTATTGTTTCCAAAATGAAATCTTGCTTACTTAGACCGCGAGCAGTCTCTCTTTTTCTTCAGATTTACTGAGAGCAATGCACGCGCGCGGGAGCGGCGAAGCCGCTAGGCGCGCGAAACGAGGGCGGTAGCCCGAGAAGAAAAAGGAAAGACTGCCCGCTTAGCCAGAGCCAATGAATTAAGCGTTGGCCTCACAACGCAAAATACGATTGGCTGATTTGTGAAGCGTTGACAGCTAACTGTCAATAATCGAAACCACTGACATGTTGATGATGGCTGAAGCACTGCAGGAAAGTTTGTCACGTTTCCCGAAAAAAAAACAACATTAGATACGGAGTAAAGAGAAGCATAAGAAGGTCTCATCTCTCCGGGTACGTTACGTGATCGCGCAATTTAAATGCTCAAAGCCTCTCTTCCCTGTCAAGGAACGCTTTAGTTCCAAAACGGTAGTCTTACTTTAGAACTTAAAACAAAAAGTAGCATAGACCATGTAGACTGGAAAACTCTTAGACTGTTTATTTTATAAAGCTAAAACAATAGTAATTACTAACAGATGCACTACAGGACATCGCGCTATAGAACAAAGATTATCAAGAAAGAAAGAAAAAAAACAAAAAAACAAATCGGCGCCCAAAGAATGATCTTGAGTGACTTGCAGCGTTGGGTTAGCTTTAGTTAAGCTACAATTAGGATATGTAGAACACTGTCCTGTGAAAATTCAACATCCTGCAAACAAGAACTTAAACTAGGCCACGGGTGATCTCATTCAAGACATAAAGCACAGGAAATGAATTATTGATATAAGAGAAATAGACCAGCTTCTTGACCTCTAAATGTGAGACCAGCGGCCAAAATTAAGATTTGCTCAGTCAATTAGCTTAGAATCGACACTAACTCTTTGCACTGCATAAGCTGCGCTTTATAAAGAAAAGTAGGAAAACCTCTGTTGTTCAAGCAAACTCTAAGGGCACGTTTCACATGCCTGGCCTGTCAGCACTTCAGTTTTGACGCCAAAAAATCACTAGACAGTGAAAGACCATTCTCTCTGGCTTTGCGGGTAGTCTCTCTTTTTTCGTGCCTCTCCCGTCTCGCGCCATCAGTCCCGCGCGTGGCCATTTGCGTGTCTCGCGTTTTGCTCAACAGACTACAGAAAAAAGAGAGACTGCTCGTAGTCTATTGCTCACTAAAATCCAGTAAAGTCACAAAATTCAAAGCAACAAACACGTTAGCAAACCATTTGAATTAGCAGATAAATAGATTGCAAAAGTTATCTGTCAAATAACTTCGCTCTCACCAGTTTTGTCGTCAGAGGGTACCCAAATCACTTTGACAGCAGCGATCGCCATCTTCAACTTGGCGGAAAAACATAGGGGACTGTGATCTAGTTTGAATTTCAGCCATCTCGTCGAGACGCAAACTCTACTTGCGACTCGGGAGACGGCTAAAATTCCGTCTAACTGATAACAGTTAGAAACTACCACTGCGCTACCACGGCCACTGCAACTATTAACGGCCAATGTTAATCTTATCCACTAAAAAGTCCTAAGCCACGTGCCCCTAAGCTCTTCTTACGGTCGCAAAGCTGTAAATGCATAACCGTCAAATGATTAAACCGCATGGCAAACAATTACAAGAGGTGGTTGTGTTAGGAAAGCTTCAAAACCCCCTTCCTCGCAACCCATTTTAATATATTTTGAATTTAGAGACAAGCCCTCACTCATTACTGTCATTTGCATGGACCCTCACTCGCGCCACAAATCAATTGCAACAAAATAATGTTTTCTCATACTCGAAGGTGACATTTTTTCGTTTTTCTTTTTTTAATTTTTTTTTTGCTATTTGAGATTATTTTATGTTATTTGGTCATTATTAATTTTAAAATATATATATATGTTTTTTTTTTTCATGAAAATTATTTTTATTTTTTCATGTTCCGGAATGTTCCGGAGTGTTCCGGCGTGTTCCTGAATGTTCCGTTTTCCGAGTTTTATCGACGCCCGAATGACATTGCATCCCGCTTTTTCAAATTGCAATACGGATTAGTCAGCAGGCATTTTAGTTCTGTATCCGGTGAATATAGGTAAAAAAAAATACCTGAGAAATCTTTTGACATATTTGGAACTATTAAAACAATTGGTTTGAAAGAACGCATACACTCTCATGATCAATCCAAACGAGAAGTGTTTTCTAGAACTGTATCATACAAGGAGGAGATACATTGTCTCATCTTACGTTCAAAGTTGTACCATTTCCGGCGTTTTAAAACATCGTTTTTACTGCCTGGATGCATTAAGTTAATCAAAGGCACGTCCCATGTAAGGGAACCCAAGAATGTCTTAAAACTGGATTCAAGACCTTGTCAGTGGTTTTTGGATTCATGATTCCAATCTGATTGGGGGATTCCGGATTCCTTGAGCTGTATTCCTGATTCCGGATTCCACAGCACTCAAGGGAAGTTTTGGTAGATGAGTGGCACCGAGGCCTTGAAACCATGACCCTGTCCAAGATTTCTGCTAGCCCTTTTTAACCTTGTAGAGACCGAGCTTTTTTGCATCTTGCAACCGGTGGGTGGGTGGGGGTTCGCCGAGGCCTTCTTTAATCAAAACCCGCTCGTGATACGGCCGCCAAAATTGCAGGGCACTTCCAACATCTAGGCAAACTTGACTGACACCATGACGTAATTTGACGTCATATTTGACTTCATAATATTGATAAATTTATTGGCAGATCCAATCAATGTTTCCCCTCGAAACGAAAATTTGTAGTAAGGTCTCTGAGAAAATCAGGAAATTTGATAAAGTGATGTCATGATGACACCATTATTTGCTGTTATTAGAAAAGAGTCTCGAACTATCCGCCATCTTTAAAAAAACAACTACAAATTATCCCCGGCCACAACTGATCTCCAAATAGAAACAAGAAAATTTCGATATAACGTTTTGAAGAAGAAAAAAAACTCAAATCCGATTGATCTTAATATTAACTTGAAACTGTCTCTGAAACTGATTCCAAATAAAAAAAGTTTGTTTTGAACGCTCTCACGGCTTATGGTTATTATTTGCTGATAGGCAAGATAATTTCCGCTTATACGTTTTTTTTTCTCGTTTTTTGATTGTCACTGTCTCAAGCAACAAAGTAGCTAGGCTCAATTTCTGCCGTCTCCCGGGTTCGGTCTTTGACAAGTCATTGATCCTCCCCGGGGGGTGAGTGCGGGCTAATTTTCCCTAACAGCGGCTGGTAATCGAACCTAGCAACAAAGGCGTCTACCGAAAAGACCTGTACAGAGCAATAAATTCCGTGGTCACATCTTTCCGTATTCCTCGACATAAAATGATATGCACGCAACGCTCTTGTGGGGAGGAGCGTTGCGTAATGACAATCAAAACGGCTGCGTAGCAGATTACGGAATGGCTTGCTCTCTCAGTTTCAGTAAGGCTTCCGTCGTAATCGCTCTGCAGAGAATTAGCGTACAGTTACTCACTTTACTGATGCCATCAGAAAACAAGCTGAAAATGGAAATTTGACAGGCTGTGTATTTATTGATTTGTCCAAGGCTTTTGGTACTATAAGTCTCGCTGATTCCATTCTATGGAATCCACGGAACAGCACTGGAACGGTTCATTGATTACCTCTTGCAGATCACAGGTTGTTCAGTATAAAGGAGTGTTATCAGAAGCTCAACCAGATTTATGACTTTGTAATTTATACTTCTTCAAGAAGTGACATTGATACGATCCAAAGAAACCTTAGTGAAAGACATAAACAATTTATCTCACTCAGGTTTGAAGAAAGTGAACTGATCATCAACCTCGAAAAAGGGCAGACTGAGAGTATGCTTTTCGGAACTCAAATTATAATCAAAAAACCTTCAAGGAAAGGACTGATCATCTCTGTTAAGGCACATGCAAATACAAATACGTTTTCCTATAAAACCTGGGCGTCGACCTAGACCGAAACCCGATGAACCTTACATCATATTTTGATAAATTTACAGGAGAGCAGCAGGAAGAGTTAAGCTTTTATACTTTTATGATCAATGCACCCGTCCATCGATCAAAAATGTGCTGAAATAATCTACAACACTATGATTCTACCAATTTTCACATACTGCGGATGACTTGGTCTTGGTTGGTCAGACACCCAAAAGTCTGATAAAGAATATAGAACGTCGATGTTTAAGAATTAATGACAACAGTAGTAGTCTGAAACGTCCGTCAATTGCAAACGTATTTTGAAAGACTTTATCATTCAAAATCTACAAGAAACAATGATGTTCAGTAAAACTGCCTAAAGAAAGCACCTAAAGCACAGTTTAGTTAATCTATACTAGTAGTAATCTCAGATTCGGAAGTGCGCTCGTGCCTTTTTAGGTTTACTGTCAAATGTGACGTTATTTGCTAATAAATTGATGCTGCAAAACGCTTCCTAAATGTTTTTGTAAAAAAGAAACAAAACAAAACAAAAGGACCACGAAAAAGAGAAAAAAGTATCATCCGTCAAAACGAACCCGAGACCTTCGACGTGTAATGGTGACGCATTATTTATTGCTCCACGCAACCATTGCTGTGAGCGTTTGTCAAATTAATTGTATTTAACAATTTTGTGCCCAGCGAGATAAATTATTCAAGATGGCGCAGAAAATGCAGACGTATGACGAAATGATTACCACAAAACTGTCTCCCTTGAGTACCACAGGAATCCCAAGATTTTTTGTTGCGTTCTCCTAACGTCGAACGCAAAAATGTTCGTCTTTTTACCCACAGTAGATAGTTATAGTCTTTTAGTATTTTATCAGGAGCACCTCGCTACGGTTTCCTTATAAATGCTTCGGAGGAAAGCTCTTTTTAGGCTATCTAGAATACTTGTAGACCTCTAGGAAATGGATTCTAAGCGCTGCTATAAAATATTTCTCTCTGTTCGGTCGGCCTAGGGCAACTTGCAATTGAGTCTTCTCGAAATGACGAGGGCCTCGAAAATTTTCGGATTCAAAAAATGCGATGAAGAGAGGAGTCAGAAAAATTCTCACTTTGGTGAAACTTAAAATTTCCGGGAAAATAATACTTAGCTCAGTATTACTTTCTCGGAAAAATTTAAGATGCAATTTTAAGTTTTACGAAAGTGAGAACTTTTCTGATTCTTCACTCCATCGGATTTTTGAATCCGAAAATTTTAGGATTCCTTTTTCGGCGAAAAATATGTAAATTGGGTACTGAAATGCCGAAATTATCTTTAGAAAATCGTAGGGAATTTATTAGCTATACTGCGAAAATTGTACATGAATGGAACCGTCATCTAGAAATTTTTACGACCCTTTTTCAAGCTTTAGAAAATTCTAGAAAACTGTTTCTTCTCCGAACAGATATTTTATAGAAAACAGTCGTTGGGTGCCTCTGATTTTATCGTATTGTCACAGCTTATCCTATTTTTATCTTTTTCATCTTTTACTTGTTATCTTATTTATTTATTTTATACAGGACCCCATTGATAACAGTATTTTATACACTGGTGGGAAACAATATAGAGAAGATGATTGCTGGATTTGCTGGCTCAGCAATTGCACAGGGACCATGTGTTGGCCGAATCGATCGGTGGTCAGAGTGGAACCCGACAAGCCGGAAACCACTTTGGCTCCTCCTCTCAGGTGCCACAGATCCACCTAAGGAAATTGGAATTTCTAAGAGACGAACTCGGGATGCACAAGGAGATAGGAATGGTGCATTTTTAGCTGGTGTGACTCGTGATTTAGTCAACATGGAAGATGTAGTTGCATCAAAGCTGTATAACACTGTTAAAGATCTTTATCTCACTAAGCACGCAGCTCTTCGACATGTCACCTTGCTTTTTGAAAAATGCAAGGACACAAACGCCAAGCCTATGTTGTACTATACAGGGCATGGTGAAATTGGTACTGGAAACTGGTGCTTTGCGGATGGGACAGTCAGTATTCAAGACATTTTTGGCATGGTGCCTGGTGGCTGTTATTACCCACTGATATTCAGTGATGCCTGTTACAGTGGTCACTGGGCAAATTTCTGTCTTGACAAAAGTATTGGTGGTTTCCACTGCCTAGCAGCATGTCCGGAGTACTCAACGGCTCTTGATACCAAAGGTGTGTATGATTCACATGCTTTAATTAATATGAAACACCCAGTTAAATTATATTAGGCGTACGCCAGAGGCGCCGGCACGAGTTCGAAGTATCCACTCAAACAAAGCTTCTGCCATTAAGCCATGGGAAACGCCAGCCGTGATTCTACAGAGGAACCTCGATTTAACAGAGGGCCAAGGGATTGGCAAAATTTGTTCGCTATACAGTGCAACCTCGATATAACGACACCCTCGGTATAACGAACGATTCTGTTTTCAACCCGTTGTTATTAATAGTAAATCATCTATGAAGAGAAAGCACAATATCACGACACCTCGACGTTATGGCGAACAAATTTTAAACACTGATTATTGGATGAAGTTTTTGTGATATCCAGAATAATTAAGGTCGAGGTAGGGGCTATCAGGTTATTATTAAAAACCAAATCTAATAATTGTTTTATTATACATTGAACGAATCCTTTCTTTCTCGCCTCGACATAACATGTTTTCAAAGTTTGTGCCAACTCTTTCTTTTCCTCAGGTTCTCTCAGTTTTCTCTCTTTCACGTAATCAGCAGACAGCTCCTTTGCTACCTTCGTCGATCGTTTTGTGTTTGTGAGTCCTCGTCCTCAACTACATTTTCGGTGTCTTGCTCGGTTAACAAAGCAAACCTGGAAGTCATGTTCTTGCTTCTTCACTAACGGCAAGCAACACAAAGCGCACGAACTTGACATGATTACCCTTTGAAATCATGCACCGCGGTCATACATGACATGATTACCTGTGACCTTGAGTGTCCTTGACTTGATTATTGTGTAATCTGTAGCTAGATGACGTCCCAGGCGCTGATTTCGAAAATTCACTGTACGCTTTCGGCCAATCAGAAAAGAGATAGTGAGTTCAATGTTTAATAATACCACTTACTTGGTCCCTCGTTATAACGAGATTCCACCGGTATTTGTACGAGGTTTCGTTATATCGAGGTTCTTTTCCACATATTTTACTACAATCGAACCTCCACTAACGGCCACCTCTCTACCATGGCCTTTTTTTTGGTCCCGACGGACAGCAGTCCATGAATTGACTCTTGTTTAAACCTCGCTACGACGCCAACGATCACTAAAGCGTGTCCCCAGCTGCCAAAATAACTTCTCGAAAACGGCCATTTTTTTCAGCGACTGCCGGAAAATTCAGAAATGGTCGTGAAATTTTATCCATAGGTCGCGTCGATGTTTAATGGCAATCTTATGTTCACTGTACGTGCTCTATTTATTTTGCTGCAGTAGGCTTAAATTGTCTAGTACAATACTTATGGCGAATGTTGCGAGACTTGCTCGGTTTATCATTTTTCATTCAAGACTTTTATTTAGTACTATCTAGGTTTTTTTGTGTATTTTATACCTATAAATATCATTTATGACTGGATTACCATTATGGAATATAGTAAGCATGAACTTGGCACAATAAACATGATGTACCCCCCTAAAGAAATTGTCTTGTTTCACTCCTTCCTCCCCATCACGGCCACCTCTCCACAAAAGGCCACTTTACCCCAAGGTGGCCTGGCCGATGTGGAGAGGACTGACTGCATTATTAGGGTTCTTTATACCAATGACTTCGTTATATAGGGGTTCGTTATATCGGGCTTCTATTCTACTGACATTCTGCACTTTTCAAATTATTTGTAGATGAAGGAGGAGATCTAACACTGTACATGACTGGAAAGAAACTACGGCCAAGAACAGAGCCCATATATAGTGGCGAAAATAGAGATGACTTCCCCATCACCTATGAATATAGTACCGTTGATTACACTGATTTTATCAGTAGCCATGTTTTAAATAGCCAAGACATTTTGATTTCCCAGAGCATGCATGATGGCTTCTTCTCAGGAATTTTTGCAAGTTCAAAACTTTACAATCCAAGACCTGCGACATCTTGGGGAATTACAAGAAACTACGACTCGTTTCTTGAGTTCGCTGATGAGGAATGGAAAAGGGTGAATGGTAGGTCAAAGAACATATACTCCCTTGCCTGTGATGAGAAGTTTGGGTTCGGGGCGTTCTTTATGGATGGCTACGGCACGAAACAAGTCATTATAGAAAGCACGGATGATATACAGAAACAAGGGAAAGACGGTCTTAAAATAACTTCATGTGCTGCCCTAGATTCAACATTTTACATCGTCATGACAAAAGACACTAAGGAATACGATGGAAAAGGGCAGAAGTGGTTTACTCGTAGTACCTGGACAGAAACAAGAGATGAAATACAGGAGGGATACAAAGAAGGAAAAGTTATTACTGGAATATGTTACTCAACTGGGCTGGAGCAGTATTTAGTTGTTATGACGAAGATGCCACAAAGGCAGTCCTACAGGTGGTTCAACACGACTGAAGCAATAGCCTTGAGTGATTGGGAAGATAAGAAATTTGAACAGGGATTCTATCCTACTATCATCTTCGAGGATCCAACTGAAAACTTAACTTTAAATGTGATGACTGAGGATGAAAATAGATCGGGTTATGTACGTCGACCTCAATTTAAATTAAGGTAGATTCTTTTAGTTTAATCCAGTTGAATGAAATTGCATTGAAAATAAGAAGAATGCAAAGTTTTCATTTTCCTTATTGATTTCATTCAGAGTTGATTTCAATAATGAATCCGATACTTGCAATGCTGTCTGAAAAAGCATAATTTCTTTCTATGAAAGCTAACCGGCAAAATAAACAAGACAGAGTGCTGTCCTTTATATTATTAAGGTTTGTTTTTCGAACAACTGAGTGGGTCACAAATAACATTAGGTTTGTTTTTTGTTTGTTTGTTTGCTTGTTTGTTTGTTTTTTTACTTTAAAGTTTTTCTTTTTCAGTCGTCGTGAGACCTCAGTTTGTTGTTTTTACTGATCAGGATCCAGATTATAGAAATCCAGCCTCTCTTTTGGTCCGGCCACTGAACTCATTGGTTTATTTAGGTGGCTTTCCTGTACTGTTCTAAAGTTAAAGATAGCCCTCAGCATTCTCAGGCGTACAACTAGTTTTCATTTTTTTTGTATATCTTTTTCTTTTGCTGCAGTTGTTCTTCTTGTTGTTGCCAGCTGCTGATTGATTTGTTCGTGAAATCCTTAGATAGTTCATAGTTGATCTGGACAGAGTTGTCCACAGGACGATAATAGGGAACTTAAGAACCACGACGACGGCTTGGTCGACGACGACCGGAAGTGAGTTACAGTGTACTGCGCAAGCGCGACTAGTAAATTTCGTCGTCGTGCTGTCGTCGACGACGCCAAACAAAGTAGAGTCACGTCGTCCTGCAATCCACAAGCTTCGGCAGGTATAAATCCACTGTTTTAAGCGATTTTTGAAGTCCTTTGCATTTTCTTTTCCTCGTAAATCCAGGTATCGTTCCTTTTTTCTCCTAACAAGCGATGTTCATTGAAAATTCGACTAATGAACTGATTTTTACTTCGAAGAATGACAACAGCTGTGGAGGCCGAGCGAGCGAACTCGTAAGTGATAAATTTATTTGTACGTATTTAGGTAAGATAAATCATATATCTTTCATATAGAGGAAATAAACTTTATATGGAAAACAGCTATCACATCAGAAAATCTCTTTTTCGAAATCTAAACTCTGACAGACACTCGGACTCGGTCATCTGATTCAAGTTGAAAGTTGAATAATTTCGTGCGGAAAGTAGGTGTTTTTACACTCGAAAAGGTCAGACAACACAAAAAATTCTTCATCGTCAATGAAATTAGACGTACGGCTTAAAAAAAAAGATCTTGCATTAACTTTGTTGCGAACAAACATCACAGTTTTACATTTGTGTTTACATTCAGTGTCGTCGTCGTCGTCGACCTACCGACCGACTGCATCTTAAGTTTCCTTTTTCCCGCCGAAACTGACGTTCTCGTTCCATTCTTTTCCCAGTCAACAGACGTCGTCGTCGTGAACTTCGTCGTGGTTCTTAAGTTCCCTAATAGGGAACTTAGGAACCACGACGACGACCGGAAGTAAGTTACAGCGTACTGCGCAAGCGCGACCAGTAAATTTCGTCGTCGTGGTGTCGTCGACGACGCCAAACAAAGTAGAATCATGTCGTCCTGCTTTCCACTGTTTTAAGCGATTTTTGAAGTCCTTTGCATTTTCTAATCCTCGTAAATCCAGGTATCGGTCCTTTTTTTTCTCCTAACAAGCGATGGTGATTGAAAATTCGACTAATGAATTGGTTTTACTTCGAAGAATGACAACAGCTGTGGAGGCCGAGCGAGCGAACTCGTAAGTGATAAATTTATTTGTACGCATTTTGGTAAGGCAAATCATATATCTTTACTAGAGGAAATAAATTTTATATGGAAAACAGCTATCATATGAGAATGTCTTTTTTCCAAATCTAAACGCTGACAGACACTCGGACTCGGTCATCTCATTCAGGTTGAAAGTTGAATAATCTTCGCACACAAAGCAGGTGTTTTTCCACTCGAAAAGGTCAGACAACGCAAAAAGTTCTTCATCGTCAATGAAATTAGACGTACGGCTTAAAAAAATAAGATCTTGCATTATTTTAAAAGACGCCATTGCGAAAACTTTGTTACGAACGAAAATCACAGTTATACATTTGTGTTTACATTCAGTGTCGTCGTCGTCGACCTACCGACCCACTGCATCTTAAGTTTCCTTTTTCCCGCCAAAACTGACGTTCTCGTTCCAGTCTTTTCCCAGTCAACAGACGTCGTCGTCGTGAACTTTGTCGTGGTTCTTAAGTTCCCTAATAGGGAGCTTAAGCAACTACGACGACGACGACAACTTCAGAAAACAATAGGTTTAATGATCAAAAAACTGCTCTGCACGTGCATCACGCTTTTTAATACATTATTTGACGTCCACTGAACGACTACGATGTGAAACTCCCTAATTTGACGTTTTATTGAGGATATGGACATACGACGACGAATTTTCCTTCCTCTTTTTGAATCTGAATAAAATCCTTAAGAATTAAACTCAAAGAAAAGTCGCCTGCTTTTGACATTTTTGGCGGGTCCAAGTTTGAAAGAACACAAATTAATTTTTTTAGGGACGTTTTCACTGCCGCCGTCGTCGTCGTCGTTGCCTAAGGTCCCTAATTACTGGATCTTCAGTGTTAATAATTACCATGACAACTTACGTCCCTTTTGCAGTCAACCCAGGAGTTAAATGTAAAACTATTTTTGGCTAAAAATGCAGGTTTTAACAACGCACCCGTTTGCTATTCTGTGGTTCTTTTACGGACTAGTTGCGGTTGCAGTTGTAGACTAGTTTGAACTAATAATTGTCGAGTGACACTCGCAGCTCCTGTGGTTCGTAGCTCTTAAGATTTGAGAAATATTTTCACCATTTTATAGTATGTTTTGGAAGGGTTTTTACGAAGAATTTGCAAATTTTAGTGACTTTTAACATATTTTTGTTATATTAATTTTGATTTTATCGTAACTGTTACAATAATTTAGTATTGTATGCTACAAATAGACTTGGTTTCAATGAGGTTAGCCTTCAGCCGTCAAATGGCCTTAAACATTAACCTTTAGGACCATTAGTCTAAAAAGGTAATATTTTTTACCGTTAACCTTCAAAATTGGAGATTATTATTAACCGTCAAAACGTTTCAAGGTACTAGTTTTATTCTCATTATTTCAGCTGAACTTTACGAACTTCAGGCTCCTGAAGAATCTCTAAACTGGAAAAACCAGTTCCCATGGTCTTAAAAACAGTCTCTCATTACAAGACCTTACAATTTGCTTATATCAGAAGATATTTGAAATTTCAAAAGTAAAAGGCCAAGATCTAGAAAACCACCAAAACACAACATTTAATATTAATTAATACAGAAGTTAACATTTGCTGAAACTCTTGCACTAAATTTCCATTTAATAACCGTCAACCGTCAAAAGCTCTAAAATTTTATCGCTCGTCAGGGCGTCAAAGTTGGGAAAAATTAACCGTCAACCGGCAAAGCTACTACCCATTGAGATCCTCTTAGATTAGGTAACTATTTAACAATTATTTCTGGAGCCCGAATGGGCTTTGAGTCAATAGCCGATGAGGCCGAAGGCCGAATGGGCTATTGACTCAGAGGCCATGAGAGAGAGAGAGGAATAATTGTTTTAGTAACATCCAAATAGTTGGTCACAAATATCGAGACAAAACAACTTTAGCTAGCAAAACGCGATTCAACCGTCATGGTTTTGGTTTTCAAAGCCTGCGCTTTTCGCTACTAGTGGGCTATAACTTATAGAACTAATAGTGGCTCAACCAATCAGAACGCAGCATTGATAATAGACCACTAGTTAGATTTTACTCGTTTATATTACCTCAGTGTTCTCAAATACCTCGTAGCAGCTAACTACATCAACACTTGAATAAATTTGATATAATTATATAGCTGATAGTTAGTCCGATATTATCAGCAAAGCTATAATTATCCTTTAAGTTTTTAACAACTGTCCAATTAAGAATAAATTTGGATAGTTTCAAAGTAGACACGTGGGGCTTTCCTTTACAGCCGGAAAGGCAAACTATCCAATTTAAGGAAAATAGGACAGCTGGTCTGAGCCAAGTCAATTACTGCCTAAAAGACCCCTTGAAACAGATGGCTTTGTATTCGCTACACTTATCAGTCTTTCTCAGGGTACATCGAGTCTACTATTTGGGTTTAGTCAACAATGAATTTGTTCGGTTATCGAACAAAATAGAACGTTTCCGTTCGCTGATTATGTTGCATTTGTTCGATTATCGAACTCACAGAGAGTCCGTGTTCGATTTTATTCGATTGCCCAGTACATCAATCGAATTCAATGGGACGATTAAGTTCGATTGATTTCGATTTAAATTTTTGTTCGGTTTGTTCGATTAGGTGCGTCAGGCCTTCGGTAAGGCGGATACCAGTGATTGCAAAGTCTATAATTTCACTGGTATTAAGGCAAACGTTAGCGGGATTCCGGATTCCTAGAGCTTCCGTTTTCCACCAGCTTAGTAAAATTTCCAGGATTTGATTTTAAGAAAAACTGATAGGATTGAAATGTAATGTTCAAGAATCTTCTAGAACGTGCTGTATCATGCTTAGTCATCCTTGACTACATAGCTTATGAATAGAATTTTTGTAATTATACGGAAAATCAGTAGATTACCAAGCTTACTTATATATAACTGAATCTCGTAGCAAGTTGTGGTTGTTATTTGGTCTCACTAGTTGAATGCTAATAAAGGTGTATAACACAGAATATAAGTTCTCGACACTGCAAGGATCTGATGACGTTCTAAGAGCTTTGTTGGTAAAGAGGAGAATACAATAGACCTTGTCACGGTTTTCGACGCCATCTTGACGAGTAGGCAAACCCGTGAGAAATTACAGTGTTTGTATGAGAATCTAATGTCGAATAATTTCCGTAAAACGGCTGTTTTAAAAAATATATGAACTGTAAACTAAAGCTACACTCTTAAAGATTCTACTGAAAAAAATTTGAGGGCGTTAGATGCGCTAGAAGACCTAGAACCTTTTTTTTAAATTTTCTATACATTCGTCTGTAAAATTTCCCGGGAAAAATTGCAGACAAATATATGGAAAATCTAAAGCAAGCCTTCTGGAGAAATTTAAGCACAGTAACAGCCCCCAAAATTTGTTGGTAAAATCCTTTGCTGTGTAGCTTTAGTTTACAGTTCATATTTTTTCCAGAACAGCCGTTTATTCGACATTGGATTCTCATACAAACAGTCTGTAATTTCTCACGCGTTTGCATCCTCGTCAAGATGGCGTCGAAAACCGTGACAAAGTCTTTTGTATCTTCCTCTTTACCAACAAAGCTCTTAGAACGTTTTTATACAGTTTATGCAGAGTTCATGTTGATCCAATCGAGTGTCAAGACAACACCATGGCTAAATATCAAAAATCACACATCTAAAATGGTTTCTAGCAGTTTCAGTAATTGTTACAGTAGCTTCTTTCTTTTATTTTATCGGACTGACTAAAATCAAACCTGCTCAACAATTTAAATATCAGTGACAAAAACATTTGTGAATGATACACTAGCTAAATAGGGCGCTTATTAAAAATTAAGCATAACACCAAATGGCTTCCTAAACAAGGAGATTTCATAAGCTGTTCACACGAGGATATGGCACAATCAGCCCTTATGGTCACCTCTATATAGATTTAACAATGCCACTGATGATATGAAAAGCAAATGTTTCCGATCCGGTTTGACAGTTACAACTTTCATTGCAACATAACGAGGCGTCAGAGCCTGTAGCTGTTCCTGCTCCAACAAATGATAATCCATCTTCTGTGTACATGTACCAAAAAATGATGAATTTTTAAGGTTTGTGGTTACTTAACTGAGCATAGTCTTTATTTTCTATGTGGCTGTTAACCTAGAAATAAACGTGAACTCCAAAGTAGAAAAATTCAACCTCTCAGGGGCTCTCTTATTTGGCTTAATTAAAGATGCAAAAGATTTACTACTGCACCATTTACTACTTATTGCCAGGCATTATATCTACATGCGCACCTGTAAACAAAGCGATACGCGTCCAAATGTCCATATGTACATACAAATAGTTCAACGCTCTGAGGTAATAGAAAGGCAAATTGCAAAAGACCATAATTCTTTAGACACTTTTAAAAAGAAATGGTCTCGATTAAAAACCTCCCCTCTTTAAATGAATGTAAGTGAACTGTAGGCGGCGCTCTGTAGATTAAAAGATTTAATACTTTAACTGTCCTGTTTAAGTTGTCTGTCTGTTTGTTTGTTTGTTTTTTCTTTTTAAAGCCATTGTGGATATTAAGTGTGCGTATAATATATGTGCAATAATTAATCATACTGGCAAATATAGTTTTCGTCAGTTACCTTACTATGTGATGTTAAAAAAATATAATAAATAAAAGAGTTACTGATTTTTCATGTGTAAGCGTAAAGATGGTTTAAACTGTAATTTTTAATAACTTTTTGAAATTGTAATTTTGCTTCTTTTTTTCTAGTTTTATACATTTTTTGTAATTTTTTCGTTGTATGTAAATATGAAATAAAGAGTTGTTGGAAAACAACAACAACAACAACAACAACAACAACAACAAAAAGGGGTGGAACATTTTTTTCCTGAGTGGTTGCTTTTTATAGTCAAAACTAATTTTTAAAAAAGGCATTTGATTACTGATAGAATCCACGGCTAGACTCCAGAAAACATACCTTGGGGAGTTCTCTGCCTGTACCTCTAGGGCCGACAGGCTACAGAACTCGTAACGATTGTTGGGGAGTATTTTGAAAGTTATTTTTATTTTATCTTTTAAGTTTAGTTTTTGTTTCATTAAGTCTTGTTTTTGTCCACGTACTGTTTTCCTGTTTTGATCTTTTGTTTTTACTTTTACTTCAATTCATGCTTAGCTCGTGAATTTACTTGTTACCATATTAGGAATATTATTCGCTTGACATTGTCAGATGTTAGTTTTTTACAGGTGGTCGTGTTTGTGGTGTTAGAGCTGACCTTCGTACTTTGGTACCACTTATCAGTTGCGGCTGTGCGTAGGCAAGACTGTAATACTTACATTTTGCGTAGGCTAATCTATTCCCTAACAATAGGTACCTTTCCTTTTACCTGGTACCTTTCACAATAGCAAACCTGTTGCAATATTAGCGAGAAGATATACAATATAGAAACTCTAAATCTTCCGGTCAGCTAACCTAAACATGCCCAGCTTTGGCTATAAAAACCGCTACTATACTTGAACTAGTAAGTAGAGAAGTTGGTAGAACTGAGAAAGTTGGTGAGTAAGTAGAAGTTGTAAGAAGATTAAGAAGAATAAAGGCCAAGATGTAAGTCAGATTCCTGGTACCTCTTCGTGTAGCGAGCGAGTTGCTCGAACGCACCCCCACACAATATTGAAAAAGGGCTGATTTGTCATGCCTATACTGAACACACTCAGTGGAGAAACTTCTGTACCACTAATTAAACGTAGCAAGAACCAACGTAAGTAGTGGAGGAGGGACCGGTTACGCCGGTTCTTTGTGGATTTAATTAACTTTTTGAGTGGTATAAATTAACGCAGATGACGTCATGCATCTAATTAAGATAGGATGATGTCATACTTTAAATTAATGCCCATGACATCATGCATTCCATTAAGATAGGATGATGTCATAGTTTATTTTTAGCTGGCAAGGAGCGTTAATTTATACCACTCAAAAAGTTAATTAAATCCACAAAGAACCGGCGTAACCGGTCCCTCCTCAACTACTAACGTATGTAGCTCTTTATCGTGCGTCGGAAAGACAACGAATTGTCTCCATTCGTCCCCTCTGTGTCTTAAGCTTCATCTAAACCTTCAAGAGAATTGGAGAGAAAAATGACTTCATTAACAACAAAACGAAAATGTGTAAGTCCTTACAATAAACTACCCTCCGGGTAAACAGGAACATTCAATAATTTAGTCAAGCAAATGACTTCACAAGCAGGTTGTTAAAACTCGGTCAAATGATCACTAGGCTATGAGATCATTTGTTCATAGTTAATTGACTGGAATGGTTATGAAACCCGTCAGACGCCTTTCCTATATGTTTTTGTGGTCCTGAAAGTGCACAACGTTGAAAAGCATTCCTTTCATTTTGATTGTATTGACCAATAAAAAGCGTTGCATTAATTTATTCTGTAACGTTTTGCCCACAGGAAACAAAGGATTGTGCACTTTCAGGGTGCTTCCAACATAAACTGCAGCACTGTTGTTTTTATCACTGATGTTTGCCGCTTTTCATAACCATTGTCCTCTAATCAGGCCCGTAACCAGGGGGGTGCACGGGGTGCGTTCGCACCCCCTCCCCCCACCCCCCTCAGGCCTCTAAGGTCCGCATTTTGATACTCAATATTCAAGTTAAGGAGTGCAGTATGTGTACATTTGCGGACAAAAATAATTGAAAATAAAAGACAATTTGAAGTTCAAAAATTAGATTATCCATGTCGAAATCGCGTCATATGAATTTGAAATCGCAATGAACGCAGTCGAAATAGCATCATTCGAACTTGAAGTTACTTTGA
This sequence comes from Porites lutea, assembly GCF_958299795.1. Classification (NCBI taxonomy): domain Eukaryota; kingdom Metazoa; phylum Cnidaria; class Anthozoa; order Scleractinia; family Poritidae; genus Porites; species Porites lutea. The sequence continues at coordinate 30,916,579 of NC_133203.1, read as the reverse complement.
ACAAGTTGAAACTATAAAGGGAAAACTCGATATCGGGGATGTTGAAGTTAAAAATCACCATTCCAACTAAAATGCAGATTACATGATTTGAACTTCAATTCACCTTCTCCACTCTAATAAGCCATTTAATCGTCAACAATGCAACCATAATCTTCCACAAAATTCCAAATGAAACCTTTAATTTGAACTTAAAGTCACGTCACATATTCGAATTCGAAAAACCAAAATTTCAGTTCGAAAGGGAGCGGAAGTAAAATACACAGGAACCGAGTAACGACTAGGTACGAGTCTACAGATGGGAGGCTTGGAACCTGAGCTTTCCTCATCTCTGACGTGATCATCGTCATGGCTGCTCGATGGCTACCGAACAACGAAGAGTTTTAATTTTCGTTGGACTGGTTAGACTGTTAGAGGCATCAGGAACTAATCTAAACTCAGTATCATATGATAATTCTGAATTTTTATCTCGTCGACTTGATGCTCACGAGAGAACTTTGTCAACTCTGCTAACAGTGTTGACAAGCCTACACGACTCCTGCAGTTCGCGGATGAATAAATTCTAATAAAGCCTTCATAGCTTAACTTTAACTAGGATGTCCTTTAGGAATTTTCCCTTACGATATGAGATGATGGGGGGCTCCTTAAAGATTTCTCTCAGTTGCGGTTGATTTTCTATATGGTGCCATTTCACCATGAGTGTGTCCTTTAGGTTAGGCAACGCCGGATGGTATTGTGTTGTAAAGGGCAGTATTGTCTCAGGTGCGGTTTTGTTTTTCTGCGCTAGCGGCATTTCTCTATCAGAGAATTTAATCTCTGAAAGGTGTTTTTCTACAATTCTAGCTGGGTAATCTCTATTCTGCAGGCTTGTTTTGAAATTACTCACGTTTTCCTCAAAAGTAGATTGAGAGGAATTTGTTCTCAGAAGCCTAAACGCTTCTCCTTTTATAAAGTTTAAGTTTGCCACTACAGCCCTTACAATCTGTTGGATTGTCCCAGAGTCACCCTTATCATTCACATTGTCCGCCATATTGACCAGAGAGTTCGAGTGAAGGGAAATCTTTTGGCGCCAAAATGCAGTTATGCAAACATCCCGTATGTACAGTGTAGCGAAACTCTTATCATTTCCAGTTCCTGTGTATTTTTACTTCCGTTTCCTTTCGAATTGAGGTTTTGGTTTTTCGAATTCGAAAATGTGACGTGACTTTAAGTTCAAATTAAAGGTTTCATCTGGAATTTTGTGGAAGATCATGGTTGCATTGGTGACGATTAAGAGGCTTGTTAGAGTGGAGAAGGTGAATTGAAGTTCAAATCATGTAATTTGCATTTTAGTTGGAATGGTGATTTGAACTTCAACATCCGCGATGTCGAGTTTTCCCTTTTAGTTTCAACTTGTTCAAAGTAACTTCAAGTTCGAATGATGCTATTTCGACTGCGTTCATTGCGATTTCAAATTCATATGACGCGATTTCGACATGGATAGTCTAATTTTTGAACTTCAAATTGTCTTTTATTTTCAATTATTTTTGTCCGCAAATGTACGCCATAGTGCAGAGTGCAGTCGGTTAAACTGAAGTTTCAAACTTAACAGTGATATTTAAACAAAATCAAAGAATGGAAAAAGCAGTAGTGTATTCACTGGGAAAATAAGATCAGCTGCACTCTAGTAGCCCGAGCCATTCAGAACATTTCAATGAGCGCACACATGTCCGAGCTTATCTAAATGAATAATGAAATTAACGCGCGCACGCTTCGCACGGGAGTTTACGACGAGCGAGCCAATGACAAGGAAGCGATCTCACAATTTTTGTCAGACACGTCCGCTAACGCGTCGGGTAGTTTTCTCTGTTTGTACGAGCGCATGAACACCCAAAGATGCAAAATTAGTTTTTTGTGTAATACGTTATGGGTAGGAGAGAACAGGAAAATCGAAAGAGGAAGGCTGCAGCTAAATCTTGCCAGTCTCTCGATACATGGGTCAGTAAAGTACCCCGTCAAGCAGCATCAGACGTTGACAATGACAGTGCAGTCTGCGATGACAGCCCAGCTGAAACCACGACGTCAGATCTATCTCAGTTAACTACAGTTTTACAGCGAGATATAGAAGGTAAATCATACTTATTTTCGCAATATCCACCAGTCTTGATCCCATTATTATGCTCTGAGATTTAGTCGCTATTCCTTGATATGAGGATGAGGTGGTAAATCTGTTTGCCACCAAACACCCACGGAGGCTGGAGCTTGGGACTATTCTGAGGGATTAGTTCCGCAGTATTTTGATGTATCATTTTACATCGTAAAATTGCTCCTTTATAACTTAATTCAAACAGTTGTATTCGACAAATGTAATATTCAGTTCCTACCGTGTACTTTGCCGTCACAATTTCTCATGTATTGCCACTTTCATTCACACTTCGGTACTTTGGTCCACTTTGGCCTCGTTAGCACCCCCACCCCCCCCCCCCCCCTCCCCACATAAAATCCTGGTTACGGGCCTGTCTAATAACTATGATTTGTTTGACAAGTAATATCAGAACTTTGCCTGTGCTATTAAGGAGAACATCTTTTTTGTTAACTAATGGTTTCTTTATGGTTCCCTGTTTGTGACCTAGAAATCGCTTACATTCATATTTTGAAAATGACCTCAAGAATTTTATCGGTACTTTTTTTCTGAAAAACTTGGCAATTGAATCCACTTTTTATTTGTTCAACAATTAGGACAAGGATTCTATTTTTTGCGAAGGATTACTTGTAGAAGTTTTGGACACCGGTGAAAAGGGTTGCAGAATCAACTGCCCTAAGAAAACAGCCGACAATTCACGACGCCACAACTGTTTTCCTCGCGAAATGACGTCTGAGAAACAAGCGCAGAAATGGGCCACTTACAATAAGAAGTCACGGGACCAATGTTTCCTTTAAACAATGAGTTGGAATCTAGCTAATGCCAAAAATTGACAGAGCAAATAACATTATCTTACACTCCCAATTCGGGAGGAAACGTATTTAGGGGAGGTACTTTATGGCACTTCGATTTTTTAACAAGGTAGTGTGATTTGCAGTGGCCGCCATTTTTGAGGCATACTCTTTCCCTCCAACATGGCAGCCAATATTCTTTTTGCTTGTATCATGTTAAACGTTTAATTGTTACGCTCAGATGGCTGTAAACGTTGCCACATTATCTTTTCAATATTCTTGTACCCTGAAGAAGGCAACATTGCCGAAACGCCGTTTAAGACTCTTTTGTAATAACAGCGTCGATTTTACAATTTTCAAATTAATCAAACTTGTTTGTACATTTATTTAAACAGTGAAATTCTTGCTAAGATCCTTTGGAACCAAAAGATGTTTCTCGCAGAAATGTTTGCCAAAAGAGGAAGACAGGTTTTTATGTTCATCAACGCGGTGGTGTAAGTGCCGGCGTGTAAAATCAACATAAAGTACCTGCATCGCACAGGTCATATTTAAATTGATAAACGAGGCATTGTTGTTTTACAACCGGTGGCTTAACTTCTCGTAAACACGCCTGATACATGTGAGTTTTCCCGCTCTAAAAATACAGAATCGAGCCCGTCATCAAATAAAATATCAGCGGAAATCTTAAAAAAAAGACATACCGTCAGGTCATGATGATTAGTGAATATCTCAGTTTGACAGCTATCAATTGACCTTCATAGCTCATAGAATGGCGAATATTCGAATAAACGGTCTGCGAGTCTGAAAGCTTAATTAGTGTGAGTGTTACAGGGGCGAAATGCCTGCGAAATGATAGGTCGTGCACCTAAGGCAATGTTACTTTGGTGATAGTGTCTGCATGTGTCCCATTTTGACAGTTGTCAATTGACCTATTGTGTAACTTTACGCTACTGACAGCCCTGCCAGGTGAAAGAGTACTTTCATTTTTATGTCGCTAAGTGTGACATATTACATAGGCTTACCTGTAGGAACAAAGCGACCAGTGTTTCATCTGAGCCCGCGAGATGGTCATGTGATGTTTGTCAGCGGATGCCTGATTTTGACAGCTGTCAATTCATCTTCATATGGATGGCGTATATAACTTACTGGGTAATGCCAATTTGTGCAAGATTTAATGTGACATTTGACATCGGCGTACATGTGGGGGTTCTACAGGTGGGCAGGCAAACGCTACGTCAAAACCAAACTTTATTGCATCCACAGGTTTCTCGGACTCGCTCGGACCACGTGACCAGAAACGCATTAGCTGCGCGGAATAATGAGGCCTATGTACAAGGCAACGGTAGACAGTCGTTCTATACAGTCTCTCGCTGTCATTAAAAACACTGGACACGGGAATTTTGTTATTGGCCGTTTTCAAACCAGAGCTAGAGATGGATTATCCGTCGGAGACTAGCCTGTGTACAGTCGCCCCCTACCCTACAGACATCCCTTCTCCGATTTTTTCTGAGGGGAGGGGACGGCTGTACACAGGCTTTCTGAAATGGATAATCCATCTTCAAACTGTCCTTCAAAATTGACGAATAAAGTCAGGCGGATTGTTCATTCAAAATTAAAACCATTCCATATTACCTATCTGAAGCGAATTATCAAACGGATAACCCATCTTACACGAATAATCCGGCTCTAGTGTGAAAACGGCCAGTGTCTGCTTTTGCTTTTTCACAAAGATTATTTTTGACTTAACTATTGACATTTCTATGCGTAAAATAATATTAGAAATAGAATGCTTTATAAATAGTATCTATCAGATGTTAAAATGTTTCAAAAGGATAGCTTCATTTATTCCGAGATGATCCTAAGACCTTTATTTTGCTTTGAAGATACAAAAAATACAGGTTTGTTAATATTAAACTCTTTGAAACAAAAGAAATTTATTTTTAACGTTCTTGTTAACCGTAACTGAAAAAACGTAACAGATAGCCGTAAAAGAGCCAAGATTTTAGCCGATAACCGTAAAAGCCACCACCCCATTGAGACCCTCAAATATACACTGAACGTAAGTTAAGATGAAGATCAGTGTTTAATCACCGCATTCTCGTATTAAAAATGAATTACAATGTGTTTACAATATTCAAAAATAAAATAAATAAATAACAAAAAACCTTACTGTGACAGGGTTTACAATATAATAATTAAAAATGGTGAAACCTACAAAAACATATTTAATAATGTTCAATCATAGGTACTAAAAATGGTACTAACCTAAGCACAAATCGTAGACCAAGAATTACATTCAACTTTTAAAAAGGTGATGTGCTTGACATTAAGATTGGACTAGGGAAGAAGCTTCGCCTAAAACGCTCCGTTTTACATGACGTCCAAGAGTTAGAATTTCTAAGGAAATAGTCATGGGCGATAGTCCTAATCGGGGTTAGATGTTTTGACAAGGGCCCACCCTTTGTAATTTTTTCAAAAGTCGTCATACAAGATTCTCAAACTCATCAATTATTCATTAAGAAAATACAAAAGAAATTAATGTTTAATGAGTGTTTGGAAATCAGATGAAAAACTGGTCTTTTATGCATCCTTAATTTCTCCTTCCAAAATCATTTTGTTTGAGGAGTAATGTCAAGCATTCGACGCAGTGTTTCATCACCAGATGAATCACCTCAAAGTTCGTCAAAAATACTCCGCGGCGCGTCGTATTTTCAACTATCTTCTCGGTGTTTCATCTGGTGATGAAACACTGCGTCTTATGCTTGATATATTTCTTCAATACCGCCTGTCATCAAGTCCAGGGAACTTAGCAAATTGTATGACTTCCCGGTATAAAGGTCGGGGGTATATTATGCTCAAAGCTCGCATTTGGACCCGCTCTATTGCACTAGACAGATAGGCAGGAAGGGAGTTATGCCAAACCAGGCGACAACTCTAGGATCGAACGTACAAGAGAGACGTAGATAGCCACAAGATCAGAAGCACTGACGCCAGCCCTACGTAAAAGACAGATAACGTGCAGACGCTTGGATGCCTTGGATACAATCATACAGATGTGCTCATTCCATGATAAAAGGAGTGTTGTAAATTATCTAGGTTAAAGGAACACTACAAGTTCTCAAAAAGGATTCTGCTGGGAAGGCAAACTTATACCCCGTTCACACCAACGCTTAAACATGTTTAAATAATGTTTAGTTAAACTCAGTTTAAAATAAAAACAGTTCACATCGCACTTTGACGTAATCTAAACATGTTTAAAACATGTTTAACTAAACAGCCTGTAGGAAGTAGTTACCCTGCGAGCAGAGACTACATTTGCGCGGTATGAGCTGGCGTGCGAAAAGTTTGCTTGCGAATCGCGTGACGAATTTCGCGCATGCACCATGGAAAATTGAACGCTTGTCGGCAGAGGCTCCTTTTTGCACGCCAGCTCATAACGCGAAAATGTATTCTCTGCTGGCAGGGTAGGAAGTCAAAGTGGCGGCTCCAAAAAAAGTTCGCAGAAGAACGTGGGAGGACCGGGAGACTAGAGTTTTGCTCGAAAAATGGGGAGACGAAAAATTCCAGCTAAGATTGAAGTCCTGTACTAGGAAAAAGCCAATATGGCAAGAAATTGGCGACTTTTTAACGGCCTGTGGATATATGAAGACCGCGACGGAGAAGCCTGCAAGACCCGCCCCCACACTCTTATAACGGCACATCGCCAATACGAAGACGAACTTAAGAATACGGGAAACGCTACACCATTCTTCGACGAGCTAGATAAAATACTACCCGATAAGCCGAGTACACAACTAAAAGTTGTCATCAACTTGACAACAATTGTTACGGCATCATCATGTGAAGACGAAAGTGAAAATATTGAGATCATCCCGAAGGGCAGAAACAGCAGCAGCAGCGACAACAACAGTAGTAGCAGTAGCAGTTCTTCTGAATTATTTCAGGAGCATGTATTGCCAGGTACTTTTCAGAGTTAAAGTGAGTTGTATCACGTTAGTTGATGGTATTATACTCTGTTTATTGATCTGATTGGTCAAATACGTCGCGATGTAACTGGTCGTCTGTCAGTTAAGCGATAATGTTATTGGCTATGAAAACTCGTAATTAATTAGTAATTGGTGCGTTTCGATCCGTCCATTGTCACAGTTGAACAATCGTCTATTGTTAGTCAAATTGTCAGTTTTCCAGTCGTTCTCTCGTAGTTAGTTTTTCTTAATATCGTCAATAAGTCGCTATACTGTAAATGGCTTTTTAAAACCATTTTCAGAGCAGTATGAGCAAGGAATTATTCTTTCATTTTGTAATTAACTTTACATGCGCAAGACTGTATACTTTCGTCCTGCGTCATCACAAATAATGTTTGGCCGTCAGTGGGATCGGTGAAGATGACGGTAGGATAAAATCCCTTCTTTCTTTTCTCTTTCAGCATTTTTTCCCTTTTTCTCCATTCTTCATTGGTGTTGTCAACTTGCCAGGCGTAGCACTGCTTCTGGGGCATCTTTGTCATGACTACAAAATACATTTCCAACTCAATTGAGTAACAAATACCTGTAATTATTTTCTCAGCTTGATAGCCCATCTGTATTTCAGTCTCAACATCGCTCCAAGCCTCGCGGGTGAACCACATCTGTGATTTCCTCTTGTACTTTTCAACGTCCTTTGTCATGATGATACAAAATGACGGACCCAGGGTAGCACAGGCAGTAATTTTAAAGCCATCGTCCCAGTACCCTCTGATTCTGGACGTACTTCTTAAAACTGCTTGTGTGGTACCATATCCTTCCATAAGAAATACTCCAAAACCGCTACCTTCGTCACATGCAAGGGAATAAATCCTCCTTGTCTTTTTGCTTTGTTCCCTTACAAAAGCAAGAAAAGTGTCAAAGTCTTTATGAATCCCCCAGCTAACTGCAGGTCTTGGATAGTGAAGCTTGGACTTTACAAAATATGCAGAGAGGTATCCATTATGCATACTCTGAGAAGAGACAATTCTATGCGAGTTTTTTATAAAACTGCCCAGAAATCCTGAGTAAGAAATTAAATCAAATCCACTGGTAATTGGAAAGTCGAGCAAATTTCCTCCACTGTACATTGGCTCTGTAACGGGGCGTTCTTTCTTTCCAGTCATAAACAAAGTCAAATCTCCACCTTTATCTAAAAAAAGATTTAAAAAAATCAACTAAAGGATGAAACATCATTTAAATTAAATACTTATATAGTTAACTCTCGAACCATCCTCGGAGACCCAGGGGCAGTCAGTCGGGTCGGGAGAAAGGGCGCGACGAAAGTTTTCAAGTACGGGCGAAAGAGGCCCTGGTTACCGACTCTCACCGAACTATTTCCAAAAATTCAAGCTGACTCCGGCTCCTTATTGGGCACAAAAAATGCTTTGTATTATTGTGCCCAATCGGCGAACAGTTTCTCCTGAGTTCTCTTCGTGAGTTCGTACACGACGCAAATTGTCTCGCCACACGTTCAACAAGCTTGTGCGTGCAAGGGAAACTTTTCTTTTCTATTTCCCTTACCAGAAACGAAGGAACTACCGATGAGTCGAAAAAACGTTCGGGATGCTATCAGCAGGAGCAATTCAGTTTGCCCCGAGAATATTCTGTTTTTGACACATCACGATGTATCGTAAATAATAGTAATATAAAGATGCGGCGGCGACGAGAGAGTCAAATAAGCCGGATGATACCTTGACAAGGCAAAACAACAACTTTGCACGTGCATCACACTTTTTTGTACATTTCTTTGCCGTCAACTGCACGACTACCCGTGAAACTGCCTAATTTGCTATTTTGTGAAGGACGTAAACAAGCAATGACAAAATTCACTCTCTTCATGAACTTGGATATGTTGATAGAAATTCAGCTCCAGAAGAGTTCGCTTGCCTTGTCAGAGTAAGCAAGTAGGAATAATCACGATAAAAACTGAAAAAAATGTGAATTCTCTTTTCCATGCGATGTTTTCGTAGTTGTCAGCCGTCGTGGTATCTTTAAAAATTGCCTAATATTTACGGAAGACGTGATCGATGCAAACGTGAATACCTGTTGTAAGCTCAAGCTTGTATTTTTGGAAAAGCGTCTTTAGTTTTCGGGCAGACAGTATTTTGAAATCAGATGGGTATTTTATATCAAACTGAAAGTTTCCTGACTACGTGCATTTCTTTGGTGCATGAGCCAGACAAGCGTGATCGAAACAATAGCCGTCGTGTACGAACTCACGAAAAGAACTCAGGAGAAACTGTTCGCCAATTGGGCACAATAATACAAAGCATTTTTTGTGCCCAATAAGGAGCCGGAGTCAGCTTGAATTTTTGGAAATAGTTCGGTGAGAGTCGGTACCCAGGGGCTCTTTCGCCCGTACTTGAATACTTTCGTCGCGCCCTTTCTCCCGACCCGACTGACCGCCCCTGGGTCTCGGAGGATGCTCTCGGACGTACAAGACGGGATACCATCCCCTCCTTCCTCAACCGAAAGATTTTTTTCCATACTTAGCCGCGACTAAAGAAAAAAAAAAACAGCTATGCGGACATTGTAGGTTAATTTTAAACAAACATTAACCATTTGATTTTTCCTTATATTTTTTTGTCTCTGTTTTCTTGCCATGAGGATGAGTTTACTGTTTTTCTAATAGATAGTCTACCTTAAACGACAAAAAGACGCATGAACAATTGTCTTTTTATCTGCTAAGTTAGTAAAATGGTCAGTTTTATATCAAACGAATAATTAAAAAAACTCCTTCCCACATCCCAGCCTAGAAAGGCAATTGCTCGACGTGATTGGCCGAGCAGAGCGCGGTAAAATTGGTAATGATAACAATGCCAACCGATATTGCAAGCTAATTGATGAGTTAGTACCATCCCACCGAAACGCCTCGACAAAGGTCATCGAAAAGATCTTGAAGTACAAAGACCTTGTCGCCCTTTGAGATGTGTTCTTCCTGTTCTTGCCATGTTTTTAGCTATAATTTCGCCTAGTTCTTACTCTTGAAACAAGTGAAATGTCCGCCTTTACAACTTTATACTACGGTGGGGGTATGACTTTGAGTGTAGGTCCGAGGGTTAAACCTGAAGCGCATTTTGCTACGTTCTAAAAGTCAAAGTATACATAATTAACACACCTGGCGTATCAAAAGCGTTTGAGTAATCAGGACAGGCTGAAAGACATTCAAAACCATCAATTTCGTTGTTGAAACAAAAATTTGCCCAGTGTCCACTATAACAAGCATCGCTGAAGATCATTGGGTAGAAACAGTCCTCAGGCACCAGGTCCGAAATTTCTTGGATACTGATTGTCCCATTAGCAAAACACCAGTTGCCAGAACCAATCTCACCATGCCCAGTATAGTACAACATAGGATGCGCTTCCTTAGCCTTGCATATGTCAAAAAAATTGATAACATGTTCAAGAGCTCTGTCTTTGGTTAAATAAAGATCTTTGACTGTGTTATACAGCTTTGGTCTAACCAAATCCTCCATGTTGACCAAATCACGAGTAACACCGGCAAGAAATGCGCCATTCCCATCTCCAGGGTCATCTCTGGGTCTTCGTTTGGAAATTTCAATCCCTTCTGGTGGATTAGTAGCACCTGATAGCAATAGCCAAATGGTGGACTCATCCGTTGGTTTCCACTCTGACCACCGATCGATTCGGCCGACATTTGATCCCTGTGCAATTGCTGAGCCGGCAAGTCTTGACATGTTTCTGATAAGAAAGTACGTATCAAAATTTTTAGATCCCACTTTATTTTGTAATTTTCATTACAGCAAAATTCATTCTCTTACAGGTGAATTCCACGATGAATTCCACGCGAAAACCGATATCGAACGAATTAAGAAGTGATGAGTACGACAGGGTAAAATTTTACATGCAAGTGAGGGCTTAAGGCCGTTTAGATCCGTGTCCCGTCTTATGCTGAAGAGCGCATGAAGAGCTTTTTGTCAAAGGTATTCAAGCGAAAGTGCAAAATTTCAGGAAGATGTGATGCGAGTGCCTAGGTAAGTATCAGCTGGTTTTCAAAAAAATCAAAACCGTTCAATACATAAAGTCCAAAATCTGGGAAATGAAAGGAGTTACATATACAAAGACCCTCGCCAAGATTCAGGTCAGAGGAATATTTCGTATACGAGATATCCGAAGAAATGTTTTACCCAAACTTATAGAGATTTGTATGGAGACGCCACGCTGGAGCTCACCTGGATGAGCTCCAACATGGCGGACGGAAACCAACAGAAACATCTGTTACCGAGTTTTGCCACGAAAGCGTGAATTTATTCTTCGAGAAACTCATAAACATTAAAGAAATACTTTTTCTTATACATGAACTGTTTAGATAGCAAAATTTCCTGAAATAAGTCATTTTTTTTACCTACTTGACAGCTCTTGCCCGTCATGTAAATGCCGCGTTACGCAAAAGCTTAGAAATTCAAGCGTACTCTATCACAAAACCAAAAACCCTTTTGAAGCGAAAATTTGTATGAAAATTAGTTTTCAGCTGCTCTAATGCATGGTGAAAGTAAAATCTAGGTAGGATCGATAGTTTTTTAGTGTGAATTTTTAGTGACGTCATGTGAAGCCCAACAATAGTTTTGGACAACGTCGATTACCTCATTGCCTATGCGGAAATTATATTCACATTTTCGTGTGCATCGTTGAAAAATCATTATTTTGGTATTCTTAGGTTTTATGCTAAGCATCCAAGAGATTTGAAGATAGGAAGTTAGGGCAATTTTGTAGTCCACGTTTTGATCGCGATAATATTATCAAGTCATCTGCGTAAAGGAGAGAGTTGAGTCTGGTGCCATTTTGTAACACGAAAGGGTCTGATGAAACGTTGTCAAATGAGAACCCGTAGGTATAAGTTAAAGAGCAGAGGAATTGTTGCCTTGCCGCACACCTCTTGAGTATCGAAAAGATCGCGTTTGTTATTTCCAATCCTAACAGAGCAGGTACACTTCATGTATAGACTTTTAATTAGCCTATCAAATTTTCCTTGGACATTGATTTTAGATAATTTATAGAGAAGCCCATCATGCCAAACCGAACCAAAGGCTTTCCTAAAGTCTACAAAACTCGCGTATATTTTCTCCTTGTGGCAATGGACATATTTATCTATTAATCAGTCCGGAATATCCCTAAATTTAAGGACAGGGCCAACTGGTCACGCGACACTTTTCAACCAATGAGAAGGCGCGCTTGTGTTTATCAAAACACAAATCAAAACATCGCCCCAGTAATCAAAAATTTTCACAACAGCGGACGGAGTCGGACAGAATTAAAGATGAGCTTAAAGTACTCGGCTAGGTTTCACATTTAATATTTCAAAGAAAACATTTCATGTAAGAGAATAACAGCATTATTCATTGCAAGGAATCATTGGGGTGTTCGAGCTGATTCCGGACCGATCGCAGAGGTCGTGGCTTCACTGGCATGGCTTGCAAGATTTTTGATAGAAGCAAACTGGTCCCGTGTAAAAATAGCCTTAGCGAGAGTGTGAAGATTTGTTGAGAGCGTACAAAACAGGATGATTGGTACTACCTATTAACTTCTACAGGACAAGAATCAAAGAACCAGTCATCATAACAAGAATAAAAAGTAGTTCAAATTTATTAATTTTTCTTGTTTGTTTTTTTGTGTTGTTTCGTGTTGACTTCACGCATCTGGTGCTTTCCTTGCTTGCTGTAGTACCTGCAATGTTTTAATTTTATCCCAGATAATCAGTGCATGTTCAATGAGTAGCGAAATACATCATTTACAGTTGAAATTTGCCTTCTTTCTTTCATTGTTTTAACTTTGGATGAACCTTTGGAGAATCCAACAACAATAAATCTTTCCAGATTAGATGAATTTCAGAAACAAAGTACGTTTTCCTCTTCCGGGTTTCTCACAGAGCCGTGTTATTACTTTTTTTGCCATTAGTACGAGTCTTTACCTTTTTTCTTTTCAAGGCCAAAACAACCTTATCAGTCTTATGGATATTCACGTCCAACATCTCGCCTCACTTTGCCGAATTTGCGGGGATGAAATTGAAGACCATAAGCGCAAGGTATACTAACCGCTCGTGTTTTGGACCTCGGAATTCAAAAATTGTCTACCAAAATTCTAGGTTGTCTACCATCCCCACAAAAAGAAAGTTAATCGATATGACAATCGAGGAAAAGTATCTAGAACTTCGTACAAAACCTGTGAATGGATAAAATGATAGGTACTTGTTCACGTACCTTGAAAACCGACCAAAATCTCGCCTATACATAGCGGCTCATCACGTTGTTTAAAAGAAGAAATAAGCCACAAAACGTGCTGAATATTTCACGAGACACTTCCAATATGGTTTCCGATACGCTGTCCACTTGAAAAAATTGTGTATGCCTCATGAAAAGTCTTAAAAATATGCCTGAAAGCCTCGAAACGATGACTGATTTTGTCCGACTCCGTGCGCTATTGTGAAAATTTTTTATCACTGGGGCGATGTTTTGATTTGTTTTTTGATAAACACAGGCGCGCCTTCTCATTGGTTGAAAAGTGTCTCGCCTATACATCGCGGCTCATACGTTGTTTAAAAAAGAAGAAAAAAGCCACAAAAATATGCCTGAAAGCCTCGAAACGATGACTGATTCTGTCCGACTCCGTCCGCTGTTGCAAAAATTTTTTATCACTGGGGCGATGTTTTGATCTGTGTTTTAATAAACACAAGCGCGCCTTCTCATTGGTTGAAAAGTGTCGCGTGACCAGTTGGCCCTGTCCTTAAATTTAGAGATATTCCGGACTATTAATGTTCAAGTGTAAGAACATGATCTGCTACTGTTCTATTATTTGCTAGAAAACCAATTTGAGACTTGTAATTTATATTATGCAAGTCAACGTGTTTAAGAAGTCTCTGATTGAGAATTGAGCAAAATAGTGTTCCAATACAACTGGAAATACAAATTCCACTGTAGTTTGATGGATCGCTTTTAGTACCGAAGATACAATGTACATATGCACACAAGCTGCAGAAAACCTAGACTGTTCACAGTTCTCTGATTTTCCGTAAGATCGTCGAGAACGATCGCTACAGGTGGCCATCTTGAAGATGACTATCTCATCTACTTCTTGGGTGAGGGACGTAGCCTATGCCTACGAACCGATCTGTATATCGTAAAGTAAAATATAAAAGAAAAATAATACCTAGCCATTAAAGAAAGGGGTCCCGAATTTTCTACGGAGTTTTAAATTTATGCACGGATAGTATTTTTCTCCATAATGTTATTTGGATCGGTGATGCTTTGGAGAAACATAAACATGTAAAAACTAACGAGATAATGTTCCGACGTTTCGGTGACCTCTTAACGCCACTATCAGAGAATTGGAAAAAAATAAATGCGAGTTCAAAAAAGGGGCCAGCGCCTGCGTAGAGGATTTCGTTTTCGAAAATTCAAAACAATTTCACAGCTGAATTTGTATTAAAGTACTCTCTAATTTTTCCTCCAACTATTTCTCTGAAATTTGTGTGGCATACTTATTATATTGATAAATTTCAGTTAAAAATTTCAAAAAATCTTTTTACTAGACCCGCCCGTTGGGTTGGAGGGGTGGGCGAAGAGACGGCTGACGCTTCAGACTATTACTGGACGCGATTGTCTTTAAACAATAGGGTACACGTAAGCGCTAACTTCTAAAACTATATATATGCCACAAGTAAAATCAGATTAGTTCATATGATTACCGAGGGACATCTGGAGGTCTTTTCAAAGTTTAGTAGCCATCGCGTTGAAAACAAAAAAAAATATTTTGATGAAAACTTCATCATGGATCAATGCGTCTGTATTGATAACGGAGCCACCATGACTACTTTCAAAAGGTTTGAGACAATAGCAACTCTTTGCAGGGAAAGCCCCTGTGACATCATAGACTTCCTGTTTTTCAGGAAATATATTCAGTCTTAAATCTAAGGCTTATATTAAGACAGGTTATTAGGACGCCGTCATGAGTCAAAATCTCAGTTTTTTCGGAGGTTTTGTCGATCAGACTTCGATCAAGGCTTAAAAACGTAAAACTGTACAAACTTACTTGGTGCCGATTCTAATTTTGCTGGATAAAATCAGTTAAAGGGAATTTTTAAACGTTTCTCTGGAGACCCCATTCGATTGTAATTTTTGAACGCCTACTTCCTGTGTTTCTCGGAAAATCAAGCGCGCGTGACAGAAGAAGCTTGCGCCATCATCGCGCTATTATTTCATTCTCTGTACTTTCATAGACGACAACGCTAGAACAAGGAGCAGGATTTCAACAATTATTGTAAAACTAAGAGTTGAGGGAAAATGGGAGGAATGTAAGGTATTCTCCCCCAAATTCGATAAGGTCTGTTTTTATAGCAAAAATTTTCATGGAGCTCTAGTAAACATGACGGAGGGAATGTTCTATTCGATGCTGATCGTTGCGGTATAGATTTTCGGATGACAACACAGCGCACAAATTAAGACATGTTGAATTATGTTGAACAAAAAATTTGCGCCTTGATTACGAGCGGGTAATACTGAAATGTTGCAAGAAGTCGCTAAAACTAACATAAATAAAGTTGAGTCGTGTTGAGTCTCTTGATGATTTCGCAGAAACTAGGGGAGATGTGAACAATCTTTTCAAAACATGCTTCGGATCGATGAAAATACTCGTCTAAGGTTATGCAGTTGTTCAAGCCACCAATGGGTTATGTATGATTTAACTGGGTGCGAACTGGCAATTTGAGTTATTAAGAAAAATATAAAGTCGAGTTGATTGCCTTGAAAACTCCCTGAGAAGGGGGGAGATGTGGAAAAGTGTTTCAGTTGCTTTGGTTCGCTTGAAATCAATTGGGTCTTACACTCGCTAATGTGGTCCTTCTGTTTTGAGGTTATTTTGAGGAAGAAGGAAATAGTTGGCTTTATATCGAGTCTGTTTCCAAAGAATGCACAAACTTTAATAGCTAGGAAGGCCGTTAACTTTAATACACCGACGGCGAATGTTTTATAGCACGGAAACGCTTCACAACGTAATAAATGATCTGGTCTTTCGCTGTGAGTTTGAAATTATTTAAGTTAAGTTATTCAATCAACTCAGAATTCTAGAACATGCGAGCGAAGATAATTGTACAACTTAAAGGAACTGCCAACCCAAAACGCAATTTAGTAAGTGGCACTCACCAGCTAAATCCGTTGAAAAAACGTGGACACTATTAGGTCTCTCTTTAACAAAGAGGAACGTACCACGCGTAATCTCGCTGACTTACTGTTGACTGGATTTCGTTAATGGCGGATCAGAGAAGGAGTGAACGTCTTCCCGCGATGCATTGCGATTCAAACTAAAATATAATATTTTCGTGACGTCATCATTCGGCTCAGACGCTTGAACAAGTCAGAGCAACATGGCGAAATGTGTTGTAGTTAGACATTCGCGGCTATCACAGATCCGCTACGTTTCAAAGGACGATTAGCCTATTCGCCCTTTTGGTCAGGAATGCATTGAACTTGTTTTTCCTAATGCTCGTGTAATTTTTGTGAAGGGTATGACAAAAAGGAAGGTTTCGTGATGCCACTCGAAACGTCCCGAATGAGCTCAA
The DNA here is from genome assembly GCF_958299795.1 of Porites lutea. Lineage (NCBI taxonomy): Eukaryota > Metazoa > Cnidaria > Anthozoa > Scleractinia > Poritidae > Porites > Porites lutea. The sequence goes on along the minus strand of NC_133203.1, from coordinate 30,900,094 downwards.
AATTAAACTCTGTAATTGATTTCTTCGCACCTGGTTTGGTTTCTGAAATCACCAGCTGTTAAATAAAGGTAAGTCGAATGTAACATTCTTTATTTAATTATAGAACACTCCTTCCTTGGAGATTTTTGTCGTTCGTTTTGCGTGGTCCCTCAACTAGATTCTCGATCTATAGGCATGCGCGAGTTGCACGCAAGTACCTTAGTTGCTTTGTCAAGCCATGAAAATAAAAGGTAACTCCCACGTTTCTAATATTCCTTTAGTCTACAGATGCTTGGAGAAGACGATGATCCTTATTAAAAAGGTTCTCTGGGAGTACTTCCTTTGTTGTTCATAAAATGGCGCAAGTCCCATTCATGTAAACATTGATGTCATTGATTCATTGGCTTCGTAATGGACCTTATCACGGTTCTCGCCGCCATCTTGACGAGTAGGCAAACGCGTGAGAAATTACAGTGTTTGTATGAGAATCTAATGTTGAATAATTTCCCTAAAACGGCTGTTCTGAAAAACATATCAATTGTAAACTAAAGCTGCCAAGCAAAGGATTGACCTAAAAAACTTTGGGGGCCGTGCCTATGCTTGAATTTGTCCAGAGGCTTGCTTTAGCTTTTCCATATATTTGTCTGTAATTTTCCCGGGACTTTCTTACAGACAAATGTATAGAAAATTTAAAAAAGTAGTTCTAGGTCTTCTAGTGCATCTAACGCCCTTAAATTTTTTTCAGGAGAATCATTAGGAGTGAAGCTTTAGTTTACAATTGATATTTTGTTCAGAACAGCCGTTCTACGGAAATTATTCGACATTAGATTCTCAAACAATCACTGTAATTTCTCACGCGTTTGCCTACTCGTCAAGATGGCGTCGAAAACCGTGACAAGGTCTATTTACTGTTTACTTTTCAATAGATCTATATATTAAAGAATGTGCTATTTGCTGCAAACTTCTTTTGTACCGAATTATATTTTTTGCCTCTGCTGTTATACTTTCATTTTATAAATGAAAGAATTGTGCAAGCTTGAAATTGTGCCTAACTTCAGCTACCTTTCAACCTGTAAAAAGCAGATGCCTGTATGGCCTGTATGCTGTCCAAACCATAACTTAACATACATCCGTAACAATAGCCTCTTACACATAATTGGCAACTATTAATTTTGGATGGGAATGTGTAAAGTTGTCTTTGCTGCTATTGATGTACTGAAGAAGCAGTGGTAAGTTCTCCGTATAGCCCCATACATTTATTATGCATACATGTTTCAACTCTGTGCATATTAAACTATTTGCAAGAAAAAGTATGAATTCGTTGAATGTATAATAATTCCATGGGATAATACAGAAATCTTACTGAGGCAGTTCACAGAAGAGTGAAAAAATTTACTTACTTGTTTACATACTGTTTTGAGGTTTGAGAATATCATCTAGCCTCTACAGTTTACCATAAACTGCTGCTTATAAGTCCTGGGCATATGCATCTTTGTAAAGGGTTTCAGAAGGGGTTATAAACGGAGGGGCTTATAACCGGAATAGAAAAAGCACTTTGAAATAAGCTATAGCTGTGGCTGATAAAAACACATTTTGTACTCAGTGGTTTTTGATTAAGCTTTAAAATGTCACAATAAATCAAATTCAATTCATTACATTATTTCAGAACAGACACTAGAGGGGGACTTATATCTAGGGAGCTTATAATCAGATGTGTATTTTGTTTACAATCTTATAAGCGTGATTTGTGGCATGTTATTGAACATCTCACTGCCACTTCTAAGATAACTAGCCTCTAATCTTATTAAATAGCAAACTTAATGATAACCTCAATTCCTCCTATACCGTACACATGATCAAAATTTCATACAAACGTAAGAGAAAATAACTTGCGAGAGCATCCGTTTTTTTCGGGTCTAGTTTCTTCCACTGAGAAAATCTGGATGAAACTACATCCAAAAAAACCGGGTGCTCTCCCAGGCTATTTTCTATAGGCTATAGAGAAAACAGTGTAGTCTCATAATATGGTTTCTGTAAAATTTATTATTCATATCTATTTTTTAGTACAAAACATTGAATATCAAGAGAAACTTTATGGCAACTCTATAATAAAGACCCAGAAATAAAAATAATTTTTTAACAGTCATTTTGGCTTTGAACCAATGAAAAAATGATTGTTAGCTTAATAAATATTCATTTGTTTATATGGAAATGAGCCAACTAACCTCAGAATATCTTTCCTCTAAAAAGTCTGGTTGGTCATTCATGTTTCAAAGTGTTGTAGTGTTCTCAACCCGGGACAGGTAGAAAAGAATTGGACTGAAACATGAGAAAGTTGGAGCTATTTACCATGGTGTGTTCTGCCTTGGAGAACTCATTTGTCTATGTGTCTTTTGTTCTGGGCCATTTTGTGCATCAGCAAGTGCACCTTTATAGCTCTTGTATAGTTGTAAAAATGCAAGTGATCCTATCATCACAATTATTGTGCTGTATTTGCATTGGCCTGCCATAGGACTATTGAAAAGGAAAACTATCACCAGCAGGACATAACACTCTTAGTGGAGAGCAACTGTATGGATATTGATATAAAAATGCCACTAAGATGGTACTTTCTGAGATGCAAAAGGCGGTAACAAGAAGGTCCACCCATACATTCTAAAATGTATAATCCAACTGAGTCTGGTGTGCATCATCACTTTGATATCTAGCATCCACTAATGAAGAGCATCACTGATTTCATACACTTACAGGTTTCTCTAAAAATATAAATGAGATAAACACCTCAATCACAAAATAAACAAAAATTATTTGGCAATAAAACAGTTTAAAATAATGCTAGAAAAGCCATGAAAACCATTCTTTTTTCACCTTTTATGAATCCAAAGAACTGGCATCTTATAAAAGAGACCAATGGCAAGATTTGAAGATTTGAAGACCTTCTATAATTAAGGATAGATTGTAATTTTAATCACTTTGTTATTTCTTTGGAATTGGCTACCCTGCCTTATGGTAAAGCAAACGAAATTGAAATGATTGAAGATTTGGCGCGGGTAACGCATGGAAATGTGAGATGTTTTTGTAATTTATAAGCTTAATTAAGTCTATCTACTAGTTTAAGTGGAATCAAAACTTTATAATAATATATTGGGAATGTTTAAAGTATTTAACAGTGTTCAGATTAAGCCATTTTGCTTAAAAACCGGAATCATTAACAAAAAAATTCTTCTTTCAGAGTCACCGCATTTCCTGAGTGATGCCACGTTTCGCAGCATTCTGTAAAGCCAAATCGCCAAAAGTTGACCGATTTCCCGGCCTTCAAAATGCATGTTCAAATTCCCGGGTCACTTTGGGCCACTTTAGTAAAAATAAGAAGATAAACCTCTGAATTACTTAAATATCGGACTTAAACTACAAACATGTTTTCGGAACTATTCCTTGGTAATGAACGATGACAGATCAGGATATCACAATTCCAATACAAAAAAAATATGCGTTTCAGAAAAAATACTATTGTAAAGCTTCCTTTTATGAAAAGACGAGGAATGTATGAATAGTCTTACTTACCTCTAGTTAGGATTCTACCCCGGTAAAAATGTCACACAAAAACACCGTAAAAACCCGACGTGCGAGGTAAAACTCCGCCATCTTGTAAGAAACACAGTCGCAATGCACTGTGGGAAGACGTTCACTCCTCCTCTGATGTAATGGCGTCGATAGGCCACTTGCACTAAGAGGTCACGTGACCAATGCTTCTTTTAAACAATGAGTTGGAATCTTGTTGATGCCAAAGATTGTTAGAGCACACAAAAATTATCTTACACCCGAAATTTGAGAGGAAACGCACTTAAGGGAGATATTTTATGGCACTTTGATTTTTCAGCAAAGTAGTATGATTTGTATTGGCCGCCATGTTGGAGGGCATGCTTTTGCCCTCCAACATGGCGGCCAAAACTACTTTTTGCTTATATCTTGTTCAACGTTTCATAGTTACGCTCAGATGTGCTGTAAACGTTATCACATCATCTTTTCAACATTTTCCTTGAAGTTTAAGTGCAAAATTTGTGTTCAGAGAGAGGTAATTCATAATTTTAAAAATCACATTTTGGTCACGTGACCATTTACGAACTTATTCATTTTAAGAAAATGGTTCGGGTTTGAAAAACCAAATCACCATTAATTTGTTTACGATATGACCCACTAATCGTTTTTCGAAGGCAAAATCATATACTTTTCATTTTCATAAAAACGATGTCACGTGCCTCTTAGTGCAAATGGCCTATTGATGTCGAATAATGAAGGCTTTTGGCCCCCCAGAGCCTCCGGTTCCTTTTGGTCACGTGGCCGTTGAAACGCGGGGCTTCTGGTGTCCTCCCGGCAGAACAATAGTCGTTGCTAGGTGGAATCCCTCAGAAGGAGGTGATCGAGGAGGACTAGAAGCGAGAGTTCCTTCGCTAATCTTCGGCCCGTAAGAGAAGATGGCGGATCTCGCGATTTAGTTTAGGAGCAATGGTATTCCCGCGGTATTTTTGTGATGATTTCAAGCGACCAGTGCAGAAATGTTAAGGGGGACCTTAGGAACATGTTTAATGTTGTCGGCACTTTTGTATTGCGTGCAGAGGATTTTTAGAAGGCGTTAAAAGAAGAGCGCTGTTCTGCCCCGCATGAGAACGAGGCTGAACAATAAAACGACCGAAAAATGGTCTTTTATTAAAATTTTTGACCAAACTCTAATCAGGTTCGATATCCTGGGATATCTTACATAAGGGGTCGACCATTTAACTCTTGAGGTGGGGGGGGGGGATTTTGAAAAAAAATTTCCTGCAAGCACTTGTCCGAAGAAAAAAATTACATGCAGCACAAATGTAATAGAAAAAAAAATTCTTGCGCTGCTGTAAGAAAGAAAAAGAAATGTTGCAAAGCTATTTCATCATTCCGGGGGGCTTTACAAAATCGCAGCAAAACTGCAACTATTCTCTTCCCTTGCTCCCTCTGAACTCTGGATTTGATGACGCTGGAAAATTATTGCTTCATATGTGCAAGGCATTAT
>NC_133203.1:30882568-30890068 GCF_958299795.1 Porites lutea | reverse complement strand
AACTGACATCATTGAAAATACACAAAACAAAAAAGTGTCAATCTAGTTATAATTAAATTAATTAGTTACAACTGAATTATTCAATCCACTGCATTATTTATGTTGAGGCGTGTGAGGCCTCGAATTCCGGATCTGGTGGTCCGGGCTGCAACCAGCCTCGCCCGTCGCGTTGTTTCCCTTAGACAAGGAACTTTACAAAACTTTGTCTCTCTGCGGGTAACTCTGCGAGGGACTAGCATCCCGTCCATTGGAAGGAGCAAGGGTATCACAGTTAGTTGGTGCGCAGCCTTCGGTGCGCGAGGTCCCGAGTTCGATCCCGGTGACATCGCATCCTTATTTCAACTTCTCTGCTTTCTGTGTAGCTTTGACTACAATATTTTAAATACCTTTAAAACGGAGCATTGATGGAGAGAGGGGGGTAAAATGAGGTCACAGTCGATCTCAAGTTTATCAGTTATTACTGTCACCAGTTATCGACGTATGGCTGCTTTACCTTACCTTTTTTTAAGGGAACCGGGATAAACTTTGGTCATTTAATTTGAGTCTTTAGCTTGTTTGCACATTTACCTTTTAAAATTATTTATGGGATCAAAACGATTGCCTTTTTCTTGATTCCCACTCATAAAAGAGGTCTGACTGGTGCGCCTTGTACTTCTTACATTTATAGTTGCACGCTTTGTATTGAAGTAAAAACTATTCGTTTAAAATTTAATGTCTATTCTTTTCCTTCATTTCTGGACTTTTCATTTTTATTGTCCAGGGCATGACCATTTTTGCTGGCTCTGCAATCGCACAGGGACCCACTGTTGGAAGAATTGACTTGTGGTCCGATTGGCAACTGACTGCCTGTCAGCCAAGATGGTTACTTCTCTCAGGAGCATCTAATCCACCAGATGACATCGCTATTTCTAAAAGAAGAACTCGAGATGCTCCTGGCGACAGAAGTGGTACATTTCTTCCAGGGGTTTCCCATGATTTAACTAATATGCAAGATACGGTACTAGTCAAAGCTACGTTTTCTAACATCCTAATGAATTTGAAATTAGCCAAGTCTGTTGCTCTCGAAAGTATTCGCGAATTATTTGCTGACTGCCTAAGCAGAAAGGCTAAACCTATGATATACTATACTGCGCATGGTGAGATTGGCACTGGAAACTGGTGTTTTGCTGATGGGAAAATCACTATCCAAGAAATTTTGAATCTGGTGCCTGGAGGCTGTTTTTACCCTTACCAAATCCAACACTGTTTTGAATGTATTTTTAAGCTATTTTTGAAAACTGTTTTTAACCTGTTTTGTGAAATAGGTTTTAAATAGGGTGAAAAGTGTATTTTTAATGTATTTTTCGACTGCTTTTAAAGGTGTTTTAACCTGTTTAAAACGTTATTAAAAAATAATTTTTAATGTATTTTTAAATTCGTTTAAAATATATAAAAAATTCCAGGGCTTTTGCAAGGCTCAAAACAGGTCTAAAATAGTTTTTAAATATCTTATAAATCGGAATAAAAACAGGATAAAAACAGTTTCAGAAACATATTTTAATTTGCTATACTATTTTAAAACTATTTTTAATGGCAATTTTAAACGTATTTTGAAAAAAACAGGTTTAAAATAGGTCCAAAAATATATTTTTAATATATTTTTCGACTGATTTTAAAGGTGTTTTAACCTGTTTAAAACGCTATTAAAATGTTATGCTTCAAAATATATTTTAATAGCTTTTTAATGGGTTTCGAAATTTAGTAAAATAATCGTATTTGCAAATACAATAAAAATACTTTGAAAATAGTATTAAAATACCACAGAGGAAGAAAAGCAATAGCACGCGTATATTGTGAAAATACATCAAAAATAGGATGCAAAAATGCAAAAACAGTATAAAATTGTAAGAAAATAGCCTTAGAGTTGTCTGAAAACAGTACAAAAATCGGTCGAAAGAGCATAAAAACAGTACAAAAACAGGATGAAAATACCATTTAAATTCATGAAATAAAATGAATACAAAACCGTCGAAAATTATTCAGAAAAAGCAAGATTTACTTCTGCGAAATTTCTCCACACAGTCCTACGCTAGGATTTCACCGGAATTATCTCTTAGCCGATTACTTTACGTTGATTTCCCTACGAATTCTCGGGAAATTCTTATGGAATTTTTCAGAAATGCTGAAATCAATCTTTAGCCTGTGTACAAACTCCCTCCCCTCAATTAAAATCGGAGGGGAAGGGGGTCGGTACACAGGCTATCAATCTTCCGCTTCAAAAGAGTATTGCGTTACGTTACCGGTAAATGATAATCTACATACATGTAACTTACATTTTTTATTATATTCACGGCTTTACTCAATTATTATCAGAAGCTTGCAGAATACGCCTGAACGTTTAATTATTGGCTGATAAAGAACAACATAAGAATAACACCATCAAATTTACACGAGCATGAAAGAGGTCGGTGACGTGACATCAAGTGACTGAGAACAGCGAGGCTGAGCATGGAACCCTGTAAAAACTAAAATTGCCGTACAGGCGGGAGTATATAAATGTTTACTACCCTTCATTTGTTTCTCATATGGCGTATACTTAAGCGTCTTAGTAACATGTTATGCATATATTGTGTATAATACTCACATAACAGAAGACTCTTGGATTAACACACAAGACAGCACAAGACCGCGTGCTTCGGAGAGAAACTGAACCAGATCCTTTCAAAGTACATAACAGTCGCTGAGGAGTCATACCCATTTTTGATCCGTGATAAATGCAACATCTACGTGTTCAGACAATCCGCAGAGTTGAAATGTATACTTTTGTAAGATCGTAACAAACAGTAAAATCAAGCGCACCCGCCATCACAGCAACCGCCGATACAATAATTTGAAATGAGCAAAGGACAAAGGACGGTTTGTTTATCACGTGCATTTGTCACATCACCGCGGCGCGAAGTCGTGATTTCAGTCGCGCGTGACATCTTAGAAATAATATGCCATGCATGTGCGGAATAATCTATGAGAGAAAGATAACCATATGTCGGAGTTTATTCATATCTGAGCTTTGTTTCTTGATGCAATATATATGAGGTGAGATCTTAGCTTGGATAATTTATTTATTATGTAATTTCAAGGGCTTATTTTAGATAAACCTCTGTTGACCGCGTGCATCCGGTTCTCGGCCCGCGGCTTCGGCTGTATGTGAAAAAATTTCTATATGAAATTAAAATGCGATTTTAAGAAGTTTCTTTTAAAAAACTTATGGAAAGTCCCGTAACTGCATTAATTGAATCACGGCTAAAATCTACGCGGAGATTTTCGCAGACAGCTTGCAGGTAATGAACAGTGAGGAACGGATAGATCTTTTATCGGAACACTGTCACAGTTACGTGTTGTCAGTCAAAGCTAAAACCTATTCCCAATTTTCTTCTCTTTTTTTATTTAATTTAGATTTAATTTTTCGCTCAGCTTCGAACTTTGTTGGGAGGAGAATCCGGTCCACAATATGTGACAGCTTGTTTTGAGTCATTTATGAGTTCGTGACACGATGAAGGCTTAAAAATTAACTTTGTGCAATTGTTACTTTTATTTATAGTCTGAGTATAAGTCTCCCAAAAGACATTACAGTATTGCACCCTAGTAATAATAAGTTATAAGTACACTACTTTAAAGTATTTACAATAAGGTAAGCATTTGATGACTTTAAGCAGACTTCAAATAGTTTATGGATAATCTGTTTTTATAGTCAGAGTGCTGTGTGCCCAAAATACAATTCAAATAGACCTCAAAACAGTGTTTAAGTACCCTATTTAAAAGTATTTAAAATGCGGTCAGTTCTTAAGGTTTTAAGAGCGCCTGTCTGTAAAAATCAGACAAATTCAAAATTTCGCGGCAAGGGTGGAAAATTCGATTTCTTTCATATTTTAATGTTACATAGGCTAGGGTATAACTAAAACCACTGTATAGTTCTTTCGGCGAAATATCCTTTTATTTCAGCGATAAATGCAAATAAGTAAAATCCGTTAAAATCGTCATTTGAGGCGCTCATTTATTACATGGGTTTGAAAGCCTCGCGTGCAAAAACCAATTACTCTACCGTCTTTAAAACATCACAGCCTTCTTTTACAACTTCTAAATATCAGTTAAATGATTTGGGGAGATAGTGCTCTGTTCTTTGTATACAAAATAATTTAATTTCGAAAGCATACAATTTACTTCAGTAAAAGTAATGCCTGAAAAAACATAATTTTCACCATGTGCGAAACCTTCAAATCTATTAAGCTGCTGGTGGTTGAATCTTAGAAGGATGGTCTACAGATTCCTGTAAAAATTTCTTTGGGCAAATGATTACTAGCGACGCGAGAGCTTTACAAAATCTGTTAAAAATGCAGATATTTGACCTTCTGCGGTCAACTTTGAAGTTGCGAGTCGGACATAAAATTTAGTCCCTTCACTTGTCTAAACCCACAGTAGATTAAAATAAGCAGATAGGAAACCGTTTTGAAATGGTCTTACCTTAAAATATGCTGTAAAAGACGAGTCCAAAGGCCATTTTAGCCCGATTATGGAGTCGTTTGAACTTTGTCTTGTAACGTGTAATTGTACACCGCGCCAACTGTCAACGTCCTTACAGGACGAATACAATTCTTTGATCAACTTTCGGGGCTTTTCAAGACGACTGCATCTTTTTCGACAGCTCAGTCATTTGTTAAACATAGTTTAGAACGTAGTATCTGAAAGTATTACCAGATATTACATCTGACTGCTACAACAGAATGACACAAAAATGCCTGTGCTCACATCTTGAATTGCAGGCAGCTGTTTGTAAGTCACGCAATCCAATTAAGAGGGGTGGAGAAGGGTGAAGTAGCAAACGGCCAACGTAAGCATGCAGTCGCAGTCTAGGGACCTCTGGCATTAAGGTCATTTCCCAACCCTAATTCTCTTAGAATCATAGTAGTGGTGGTGTTACTAGACAGCCCTTTAAAACTTCGTTATATTTTGCAAGCTATGTAAATATCGTATTTCCTCGAACAAGCGCCCCAGCGCTTATTTAAAATTTCGGCTAAAAGGAGAGCTGAGGCGCTTATATAGGAAGGCGGGCGCTTAATAAGGGAGGCGCTTATTAACTTTTCCTTTCAACAAACGGTATTTCTATTTTGGCTAAATGCATCTTAACGCGTTTGGCGGTCTGTACTGTGTGTTCATTTTAACTCTTTTTTATTTAACCTGTTACATATCTGTGTACCGTATTTCCTCGATAAGGGCCCACCCTCAAATAAGGGCCCGTCCCTGAATAAGCACTCACCCCGTTGGCCATAATATCAAACAATTGCCCTCTCTCCTCCTCATAACTTTCTTAAATAGTAGGAATACAAGAGGAATGGAACGATCTGCTTATTGATGACGAGGATAATCTCGAAGATAAAGAGCAAAGTGCCAGCGCGTAAATAGCACGCGCACCGTGAAAGATCGTGACGTCATTACTACAAACCCTCTTGCAAACACAACTTCAAGCTGATTTAGCAACAAAACGGAAACGTCAGTTGACGGCAGCGGGCGCAAATCAAACAACAGAGCAGCAAATTGGCAACGAAAGTCGCGTTTAGTCCTTTCCGCGCGCTCTTCCGTCGTCAACTGACGTTCGCGTTCTAATGCTAAATCAGCCCATGCAAAAGTCGGATTTGCATGAGCTGTGACGTCACAATCTTTTGTAGTGCGCGCGAAAAATTGGGTGGGGATGTGCGGCACGCCTCCTGAAACCCTTATCCTATTTCAGACCAAAAATCTGTGATTTTCCCTACCGTATTTCAGACCTGATCAAAAATTTGATACCCTATTTCAGACCTGACCCTTAAATCAATACCCTATTTCAGACCTGCCTTATAATCAGTTTCCTAGGTCAGATCAATGTTAAAGGCAATGTTTATACGATTTTATTAAGTAGGATACAAAACTGTACTGTTACGGAACGTACTCAGTTGGCCTAGAACCCAAAGGGAAATGGTCTTATCGCCTAATGATGAAGAAGTAGCTTTTTCTAAAAAAACATATCCAGACCAAACTGGTCGAAATTGATACCTTTTTTTAGACCAAAACGGCTAAAAAACCATACCCTTTGGCGCCGCACACACCTATATAGCCTATATAAGGGAGTAACCCCCCGCCCGTAACGCAATCACTATACATTTGTGTAAAGTGTTTAATGGGACTTCGGTACTCTTGATTATAACAACCACTGTTTTAACGAATAAAAGGCACATGTCTCAAAGCATCTGTACAGAAAAGTTTGATAACCTTTTTATACAAACCAAGAACTGATTACGCTCACAAAAATTCGCGTACAACAGGTCGCAACTAGCAGCATATCCCTTTTGATTAGCGCCTGCAACAATGATTCTTGCTTCTTTTTCATTTTTGAAACCCTGTTCGCAAATGAGACACGCGAGTTTTTAGTGTAACCAATAATGTTAATTGGTAACGTTCGCGAAATAAGATGACCCAACGAAGGATAGCTGTCAAAATAAAAGGAACAGAGGATTTTGTTGCCTGACAAAAAGCTGTAGGCATCTTTAAAGTTTTGGTAATTACGAAATTTTCCATTTTTTTGCCAAGACCAAACTCTATTTTCTGTCGCAGTGCGAACAGGTTCAGTTTTTTGTCGATCTTTACTATGTCGTAACTAACAACAGCGCTAGATTGTAGAGTGCCAGAGTGGTTAAAGTAGAAACTATAGTTTAGCAAAGATGAAGCAAGCAAGAAGAAGAAAAAGGCCATTGACACGATGACGCCATTTTACTGGTACGACCAGAATCCTCAGGAGTTTCGCTTTCTTGTACAAATCAGGGCTTTTGATCTCGCTGGGATTACCAAATTTAAAAAAAAAACATGAAAGGAAAATACGAAAAGGATTCTGAGCGTAGTAGTAAAGTAACGCCATCGTGCAAATGCGTAGTATTCGTTGATAAACTGGCTTTAAAAAAACTCTTTAGTCGTGTATAAAGGGTTTCTAGGTCTACTACATGTACTTTCAAGCATCACCACTCCTCTCCCGTGAAAATGCACATGACAGTATTGCGTGACGAACAGCGTCGACATCATTGTGTCGTTGTAGCGCCAGTCAGATATATACTTTCGTGCAGTGTAAAGCATTGTTTAACAAAGGGCTAAGCCGTCGAAGAAGATGCAATCAAGATAAAATTCGCCTAAAACTGATCAAAGATTGGTATTCGACCTTTGAAGACGTCGAAAGTTGACGCGATGTGTCGGGTGTGAGGTGTAAATTGCACACGTTACAAACCAGAGGTCAAGCGACGAACGACCGGAAAAACGTGCTAAAATGATCTTTGGACCGGCCCTTTACTTCTCATAATAAGGTAAGAACATTTCAAAACGGTTTTCTATCTGCTTATTTTAATCTACTGTGGGTTTAGACAGGTGAAGGGACTAAATTTTATGTCCGACTCGCAACTTCAAAGTTGACCGCGGAAGGTCAAATACCTGCATTTTTAACAGTTT
>NC_133203.1:30785068-30877568 GCF_958299795.1 Porites lutea | reverse complement strand
GCTTGGAGGGGAGGGTCGTGCATTCAATTTTCACCTTTATGTAAACTGCGAGCAGTCTCTTAATATTTTTCTTTTGAGACATGGTAGAATGTAAGGGCATTATTTTACCTTTTTGTTCACCGCGGGTGACTCTGAGGAAAGAAGGACAACTGCTTGCAGTCTAATTTTCACCTGCGGGCTCTCGAAATTTTTTGTGAGCTTTCTGGTGTAAAATTTCTCCTTCTTCCAAATTAATTGGGAGGCAGCATGATATTAAATTGCTGGACTTGTAATTCGGACGCCCCAAGTTCAAGTCCCTCCAAGACCACTAGCTAAATTTGTTCCTAATTGGTCAGGCACGGATCTAGGATAAATACTGGCCGATTTCCTATTAATGAGGGGCCGAGGAAGCAAGCTTCTAGGGGAGGCCGGGGGAATATAACACCAGGAATTTTGTGTGGAATAAGTTCCCTTTCCCGGGTTTCTGATTTATTGAGGGAGCATCTAATGCTCAGAAATTGGAAAAAGAGAACATTTGTCCAGACCATTTTCCAGATTTCAACTTGAAAAGTTCTATTATTATTAAAAATATATTTGTTATGAAAAATCTGACCGATTTCCACAGAACTGTGAAAACTGGTGTGGATTTGCACCTGTTGGTCGTCCTGAGTTCAAATCCTCTACCATTCTTGTAAACACAATGTAGCCAGCTGGTTTGCCTTAGGCCAGTTGGGGTCTTAACACCATTATGTTTGATTTAAATTATTTGTTTCCCGAAGGCATTTACGTAACCTCACTAGATACTGCTGAGGATAAATATTAATTGACTTACCACATAGAGGTAGACCTGAGATACTGCATATGTTATTCGAACAAATGGGAACACAGGAATGGGACTTCCATCCAACTTCTAAGCGAATCTAAAGCTTTCCAGAAGCGTGTACTTGACAAGCAATGTGCCAGCATCTTTTTCATTGTAACAATTTGGAAATCCATAAAATCCCCACAAGGACTTTTGGCGAAGTTTCTAAACAAGCACCAAAGTTTCTTCCATGAATTCTCGGGCTGCTGTTTCAAACTCTACTCTAGCTATGTCTTCAACTAAACTATCTGGCCACAAAGGGTGTCTCTGTTTGACCAGTTCCATAGACTTGTTCCTATAAATTGAAAAAATTAATAATCAATTTTGTTTATCATTTTGCATCACTTAAAGTGCCCATCACCTAAAATTTTTTATTTTCTTATCTGAAACTATACCTTATTAAAATAACTTCTGCGAAAAAAATTTCCGATTTGAACAAAAGCCGATTTTTTTACAATTTTTTGAAGTCTACATTTTTGTGGTACACTCGCGCCGCTGATCATGCAAACTAGCAAGCTCACATATGACGTCATGTGAGGTAAATTAAGGAACTCGCATTACCTTGCCTTCACCAGCTGTACACGAAAAAGATAAATTTCAAGTAAGGATTGAAACACAATGTCTTCGTAAGAAGAAAGTTTTTCTGAAAAAGAAAAACCTATCGGAACTCTTAATGTTTTCCTGTTGATAAGGTCACGTGTTCCTTAAAGTACGTCATACTCCGAGAGAAGACTAAGATGAATGGTGTGTAAAATGGCGGCAAATTTGAACGTTTTCAAAAAATTGTAAAAAAATCGGGTTTTGTTCAAATAGCAAAATTTTTTTCGCAGAAGTTATTTTAATAAGGTACTGAGTTTCAGATAAGAAAATAAAAAATTTTAGGTAATGGGCACTTTAAGTGCTAGTGCCTGCATGCTCATACCCAACCCCAGAATTAACAAGGACAAATTTGTTCGTTAAATAATTATTTTCTTTCTTTTCATTCATTCATTAATTCATTCCATTGAATCAATTGATTGTATGAATGAGTTTGATTTTGAATGATTGATTCTGATTTTAGATAAATAAATCAATCATTCATTCAATCAATCAATCTTTCATAAAGTTCTATATAAATTATTCATTTAAGGCTTGCAAGTTGGTCTCACGCAAGGAGCTGGAATTAGGTGTTGCAGTAACAAGATCTCAACAACACCAAAAATTCAAATTAATCTTCACCTTCTCTGATTTTGTGAAAACAAACTGGCAAACGTGAATTGGACAAATTGCCATATTATTATTGAAATTCTTCACTGAAGAGAAACACAACCAAGTCTATCTTAGATTAATATTAGACATGTAGAATACCCTTAATGAGCCCCTGAAAATGGGTACCTGCGGATGCCAATTCTGTCACGTGCTTTCCATTATATAAACAGTTTTTCAGGTGAAATATTTGATAATATCAATAATATATTTTGCATGGTAATGCTACTGGTGAGCTTTTATAGTGCAACCACAACAACGATGGAAACAAGAAAATCAAGAAAGCAACAGTTTTAGTAAGCAAAGCAAAAACTCTGATCGTGCAGCACAATAATATTTTTGGGCAGATTTTTTACCAGTCTTGATTGGAATAGCAATGTGATCGGTGCTTTAATCCCTAAGATCTTTGCTTCATCAACAGCAATTGTCGCAACTTCGATTACTTTGGAAATATCCAATACAGAGGCTCAACAATCAAAGTGTTCAACTATTAAAGACAAAACAAAATTCTGACAGACCCATAGATGGAGAGTTCATCCCAGTTTCTGTCAAACACAGGTCTCCAGAATTCCCAGTCATATCACACCAATACCTTGAAATTCATTATCAGGAATGACATTTGCTACATCTTGCTGTACTTTTATTAAGTGTGCTGTAAGATTTTCAAGCTATCACATAAAAAGAAAAAAAATATGGCCATTGTGTACCTTAAAGTTGGCACATACATACAGTTACACTATTTACAGGTAGCCATTGCGACTCCTAAAGGAGGAATTGCTATATTAAGATCTCTCCTTACAGATAACCTAGTCCAGGTAAGGTTAGTCACCCCCCCAGAGTCTATGTCCCCTCACTCTTTTCAAACAGTGGTGTGGGTTCTTTTACATCCCACACGAACCAGATAAATGAAAGTGCCTTGAGACTGGAACTATGGTTTTTCGTCCTAATCTGAAGAAAGTCTAACAGTTTGCAGATGTCATTACAAGGGCAGCACTTTCTTCTCAGTTATTTAAAGACCCTGAGTGGTTTAAACCCGCGACCTCCCGATTGGCAGACTAATGCTCTCCCAATAGCCTGTAGTGAAGGTATTTTCTTTGCATGCGCAAATGTTTTTGCTCCCAGAGGTTCCATAGCACCTACCCTAAGGATACTTTTTCTGCTCTCCCCAATCTTCCTCTGTCATAAAATCAAAGATTGTGGCTACAACAATAAGAACATAAAACAAGTAGCTTTTGCCGTTCCAAAATATGCCTGCACTAGCTGCAGGCTACTCTCCCAACTAAGCTAACCAGGTGGTAGAGCTGCAAAGGGAAAAGCTTAGTGCGTAGTAACCTCGCCTTCTTCTTTTAGTGAAATTAATGAATTGTCAATTTTAGCTGCTGCAAATTTGCAGCTGACTTCATGACTGCCATGTTGGTCGACGAATAACAAAAACGTTTCCCACCGCTTGTATCTTAACCTTTCATTTCTTTCTTTTTTTTTTTCTCAAATTTTCCGTTGTCACGTTGTCACGTAGTTGCAAGCCAAAAAAACAACCCTACACCCTAGCTACACCCTAGAGTTACTCTACTACAATAACAAGTCCACTACCTGAGGTAGACCACCGTTGAAAGCTTTTCCATTGCTGTCCAAATACGGATACAATCCAAGTTGTGTGTCGTAGAATATAACCATGTATTCTCCACACCACTTCTGGTCTTTGTTCACCACGATGTCAAAAGCACTCAGATCTAAAGAGACGTTCCACTCTGGTTCACATCGATCCGTAGGTGTGTTCTATACCGTTATAAATGGTTTGTTAGGCAGAGGAGGTCCCTGGAAACAGCCAGAACTACACACTACCACAGAAAAAATCAGTGAGACGATATAATGTAAGGCCGATGCACTTGTGAAGGTAAAAATCGTAAAAATAATTTTGCTGCTCATTTGTTGTCCTGGAGGCGACTTGCACAGAGAAAGTCAGCGTGACAACACGTACGTGACGTCACTACAAAGTCGTGGAAACGAGGCTGTAGCGTGACAAATTGTAGAAACCGCTGGATATATGCCGCAAAACCCGGGGCGGAGGTGTACTCCCGTGAATTCTTCGTAGGGGTGTGCCGCCTGGTTCCCCAAATCCTCACCCTATCTCAGACCAAAAAAGGTCATTTTCCACACCCGTTCTCACAGCGGGGGCCTGTTTTTCGGAAGTCTCGGCAACTCTTCGAGCCCGGAAAGCTGTTTGCCGCGTTTACATTCAAGGCCAAAAATACAACAATTTTGAAAATAATAGAATGAGACTAGGAATCGTGCTAGTATTCAGCAGTTTTTAGATTTTAAATTTTTCTTTGGGCCCGAAAAGTTTCCGTGCCTTACGAAAAACGGGCCCCTGGCCTCTAAAATCTGTACCCGTGTTCAGACACACATAGCCAAAAATTACGTCATCATTACTTGTTAGATTAGAACGCCAAAAAAAACAAGTCCTATTACTCTTTTAAAATTGAAACGGAGAATACGTTCATACCGACCTCGAAAACCATACTCGATTCCAAACCAAAATGGGCAAAGTCTATACCCGTTTTCAGACCGAAACGACGCAAAAACCATACCGTGAGGCACATCTTACATGGCTTATGAGGGAGTAGGCTGGGCCGCAAAAGCATGCGTCCTGCATTGAGAGCTGCGATTCTTTTCAATGGCGCTATCTAATTTCTGAAAGAAAGTTAAGGAAAGGATAGACCAGACAATAGAAAAGACAGCTTCAAAATGCAGTGTAACCCACCTTTATCACACAAAACCTCAATAGTTATAAACAGTGGAACCCCGGTAATACTGTCACCAATGGGTAAAAAAAAAGATGACCGTATTAACGTGTTACTGTATTAACGAGGAGTTTTTTTACAGGAAAAATGTATGGCCGTTTTGCCAGGCGGCAAAAAGAAAAGGGGGGAGGGCGTAATAACGAGTTGACCGTAAGGCGGGGTTCCACTGTAGTCGCGACCCATTATTTACCCTGAGATTATTAAAAAAAAAAAAAAAAAAAGAAACGCCTGATCGCAGGTTACCAGGAGCCGATTACCCTGAGGTTACCCATTATTCGATCCTACAGACTAACGTTATGGTTGAGAACCCCTCCCCCGCTTCTCCCGCTACACCACTCCGCCCAGTCTTCCATTACGTAAGGTGTTATTTATAGCGAATAGCTTCCTCGTCTTCCTCTCCGCCGTGCCACGGTTTCTCTGACGCGGCTTAGCGTGCGAAAATTACTTTGAATTTCCGTAATTTACTTACGTTCCAGGAAGACTATTCTACTTCACCATGAGGTAAGTTGATCAGTAAACTTGACTGTCTCCGAAAGACAAGGTTTTGGATCAATGAAAGCGATTTATATGTCTTTTTATAAAGTGTGTCGACTGCCAAGTACACAGTGCATGTCTGACTTGTATTTTATCGTTCCCTTATTTGTTTTTGATAAACACATACTTTTCAACCTTTTCTCGACTAATTACACACTCCAAGTTAAATTTCCTTTAGAATTCGAAATGCCCCGCCATCGAACGATTCGCTATTTTAAAGGGAGCATTTGTTTGGCAGACGGAAGTTCGTGATAATCTGGGTGACTTTCATTTTCGATATATACAATGTACAATGCTGTTATGCATATCTGATTATTTTATCGTTCCCTTATTTGTCTTTGATAAACACATGATTTTCAACCTTTTCTCGACTAATTACAAACTCCAAGTTAGGTTTCTTTTAGAATTCGAAATGCCCTGCCATCGAACGATTTGCTATTTCAAAGGCTGCAAAGGGAGCATTTGTTTTTCGGACGGAATTTCGTGATAACCATTTTCGATTTTGAAATGGCCGTCGGGAAAACCCTAGTCTGCTACACAGCCGTTTTTAGTGTCGTCACGCAACGCTCCTCCCCAGTGTGGAGGAGCATTGCGTGACGACACTAAAAACGTCTGTGTAGCAGACTACGGTAAACCCCGCAAAAAGGAACATTCCGGAACATGCCGGAACATCCCGGAACATGAAAAAATAAAAATAATTTTCATACAAAAATAATAATAAAATAATAATAATAATAATAATAAAATAGTTTTTGTAAAAAATAACATAAAATAACAAAAAAACGAAAAATAACGAAATAAAGAAAAAGAAACCGGTAATCATCCCTGAGTATGAGAAAACAATATTCTGTTGCGATTAATTTGTTGGGTGAGTGAGGGTCCATGTAAATGACAGTAATGAGTGAAGGCTTGCCCCTAAATTCAAAAATAAAATGGGTCATGAGGAGGGGGTTTTGAAGCTTTCTTCACACAGCCACCTCTTGTAATTGTTTACCAAGAGTTTAATCGTTTGACAGTTACCCATTATATAGCTCAGAGATGGTCTGAAATGTCGCAAAGTATTTCATGTCTAGCCAAGGTGGTAGGTACTTCATGTAAAGTCAACATGTAGTCTCCTTATATATATAACTGACATTTGCTTACTTGAGGTGGCTTGGCGCACGCTACTGGTGTACACGAGCGTAACATCGTGCCTTGTGCACGATTCGCGCTCAAGAAAAGGCACGGTTTTTGTGCCAAGGCACGGGAAAAAAACATGTAAAGGCACAGATTAGGCACACTTTAGGCACAGGTAAGGCACGTTTTAAATATTGCTAAGGCACATTTTAGGCACAGGTTGGGCACAGTTTTGGCACGGTTTAGGCACAGTTTAGGCACAAATATTCAACGCCGGGCACTTTTTTGAAAATCTTTGTAACCCGACTTGCAAAAAAGAACAAACTTGGTACGAAATACAAAAATAATTCAGATCAAACACGATGCAGTTAGAAGTATAGGAAGTGTAAGTTTTGAGCCGCGTCGAAAGTCGGGAAAATTAACGTATTCTTCGACAGTCCGTGTTTACTCCGAGGATAAAGTGGAAATTCACACGCGGTATGTGCGGTCTGAACCTTTTCGATTGCCATGCAATTTTATAGACTGGCTTTCTTTCGTTTCTAAAAGAAATCGTGAAAGAAAGTCGAAGCCGTAATAACAAAAACAAAGCTAAAGAAGTAAGGCACAAAAATAGCCAATAAAAGTCGTAGAAAATACTTTTTGCGATCGCGGTAAAATTGGCCTGAATTTGCATAACAACATCAAAAGTGGTAATTTGAAACCTTCATGCCAACGCGTGTTGTTTTTTGGTACAAAATGCGGCTGCTTTTTAAAAATATTTCTCTAACTAAAAAAGTAGGATTTACACTTAGTAGTAAAATAATTCAAGCTGCTTGTTTGTTTTTGTTTTCTGGCTCTGTTAGCAAATTAAGCTTTGATCGTATAATAATCGATGAGACGTGCCAATTTTGCTTCAAAACTCATCGGCGTGCAATCAATTTTTTCGTTTTCGTTTTATAAGTCATATCACAAGTAAATTCTTTTTTTGAATGCAAATCTGCCCTCCTGAAAAAACAAATATTTCGTTCCAACTAAACGCTCCGTTAAGACGGGGAGAAGAAGCCCACTTGGAAATTTTTTTAACATCACAGGGACCGCGGAGGGGGAGGGGCTGGTAGGGCCGCGGCCCCACCACTTTTTTGCGCCCCCGCCCCCACTTTTTGCGCTAAAAAGAAAAATAATTAAAATAAAAAAAAGACTTGAAACAAGTTTTTTCCGTCTATATTCCGCTATATTCTCTGTATTTTCTTTAATTTCAAACGCCAGGCATTTTGTGGGGCTCCTGTGCTTTTCGCGGTAATTGTGCTCTGGGGCCAACTTGCCCCTTGATCAAACGCCATGCCTTGGCCACCCCTTCGCTTCTTTCGGCAGCGTGTTTTGTACTTCCAGCTCCGGCAGAGTTTTTTATCAGTTTTATCAGACGAAATGAAGAAAATTACTAGCTTTTTCAAGCCAAACGAAGGTGAGTAGTTGTTTTGAGTTGATAAAAGTTTTGTCTTTTGTCAGTTTCTCCTTTCGAATCAATGAAATATTCGATAGCAAGAAGAATTATATTACTTGAACAGTGAGCGGCCATAGTTAGAGATTTTTCAGATCACTTCAGTGTAGTATTTTCTATACTGAAGTTGTAATCGCGTCTTTTCTTGCATTGAATCTGAACTGACCGTGTATGTTGGCCGACCTATAAAGAGCAACAAATACACTGGATAAAGTATGCAAAGTCACGCGACAGAAACAAATCAAATACTATGATTTTATTCCTTTTTTCGATTTTCAATATGAAAAAATTATTTTCAGTTGTCAGCCCTGCCACTTTTCACCTTGCTCCGCGGTCCCTGCATCATGCAGTGAAATTCTTGAATCGATGAAATTATATCAACACGTCATTGAGCTGAGCACTTATTTTAAATACGCTAACCTGTTTAAGATTCCATTTTCCTGTTTGTCGGGGCTTTCCCTGCTGTCTCTAACCGTATTCTGAGTCATGTTATTTTTTATTAGGGGATAAAAAGGTCGTCAGACCGTGCTTCTAGACTTCGTAAATCTTAAAACTGACATAATTGCCGTGCGCACTTTTCTTTCGCCGTGGAGCTCAATAGGCTGGACACGATTTTCCGAGTGACTCAATAGTTTGGCACAACTTGTGCACAGATTAGGCACAGTTTGGGCACAACTTAGGCACGGCTTAGGCACGTTTTTCAAAACTAAAATGCACACTTTTATGCACATCTTCGGCACATTTTAGGCACAAAACCTTTGTGCCAAAGCACTCTCTAGAATCCGATTTTCAGTCCAACGGACGGTTTACGAATTTTCACGTTAAAAAATGCTGTCTAACCTTAGATATTTGATCTTAGCATAAAAATGGGTTTCCCGAAGTCTTGACAGTTAGTCTATAAGGAAGGTTTAACTTATGAGCATTCCAAAAATTATTATTTCTTCTCTTAACAACAAAAGAAAGTCAATCAAAAGCAATCTTTTAAATTGACGTTCGCACTGCACAGAGATCGGATGTAGACAGAACATCTTTCTTAAAACGCCCTAAACCTTTTTTGTTTTTAATACAGTTAGTACTCATAAGTCACTGACCTCTGTGGAGAAATTTTTCCAAAGTACCATTAACAGAAATAGAGAAATCCCACAATATGCGTGGTTAGACTGTAAATGTTACGCAAGCTGTTAAAAAATGGTCACATTTTGAGCCATATTTTTCATATTTTAATTTTATTTTGGTCTTAAAGCCAGAAAAAAAATATTCAATGAAAAGCTGTTTATAAACTTTTACTTCTTGCCAAATATCGATGTGATCCGAGTTTTAATAAGTTCATAAGAGCCAAACGATGTGAGATTCTTAGCCGTGTACACCAGTAGCGTGCGCCAAGCCAGGTGCTTTGCTTTCTTGAGGTTGACATGAATTACTTACAGACTAGGCTCTGCAAACCCAAGAAGAGCGAGCTTACAAATAGGGGCTCCTGTCTTTGGATTTCAGTGGACAATACTCACATTCGTAATAGTTTCTATACTGTTTACAGTTAGCCTGATATTTCAGACGTCACCCCAAGTTGAAAGAGGAGTTTGCGACTCGTGGGGACAGCTGAAATTCAAGCTAGTTTACAGTCCCCTCTTTTTTCCCGCCAGGTTGAGGGTGGTGATTGCCTCTGTCACAGTGATTTAATTTCGGCATCCGCTGTGACGTTGCATTTTTTTTCACTCTGTGTGCAGAAACGCTGTTCCCCCTATATTTCGAGCCCAAGCCTAATTTATCGAAGACACTTAAAGGTTTGCTTATGTGACTTGTTATTTTTGTAAACAATATTTTTCAGCTAAATTCACTGAATATTGACAGTATCCATTTGTTACTTGTCCGGGTCAAAGGTGAATAGAAAGGAAAGGAGCTGTCCTTAGACGGCTAAAATTTAGTCTAACTGACAACAGTTGGAAACTACCACTGCACTTCCACAGCTACTGCAACTATTCACAGCGAATATGAATCTTATCCACTAAAGTCCTAAGCCACGTGTCTCTAAGCTCTTCTTACGGTGGCAAAGCCATAAATGGATAACCGTCTAATGATTATAACCGCGTGGCAAACAATTGCAAGAGGTGCCTGTGTGAGGAAAACTTCAAAACCCCCCACCTCGCGACCCGTTTTAATATATTATGAATTTAGAGACAAGCTCTCACTCATTATTGTCATTTGCATGGACCCTCACTCGCCCAACAAATTAATTGCAACAAAATAATGTTTTCTCATACCCGAAGATGATACCAGCTGCTTTTTCTTTATTTCTTTATTTGTTGTTGTTGTTGTTGTTTTTCTTTTTTTTTTTTCTATTTTAGATTACTTAATGTTATTTTCTTATTATTAATTTTTTTTAAAAATATTTAATTTAATTTTTTTTTTTTTTAATGAAAATTATTTTTTCATGTTCCGGGATGTTCCGGAATATTCCTTGTTCCTGGTTTTACGAACGCCCGTCCATTTAATAGTGATTTTGTGTTTGAACGTGTTAGTTTCATTTGTTATGCTTATGGTTAATAAAAGAGTGGGAGTAAGGGGTATGAGTGAGGATTGGGAATGGGAGATTGAAAAATGGGAAATAGTAGTCAGCGTTCATACTGTATTAAAAATCGGTTAATTTTAATAAAACCACATGAAGGTTAACGGCGTAAAGAGGTTTGAATATTATTCTCCTTTTTATTTTATAAATTTGGTTTAGCACCAGTCGTTTTTATACCCTGGGTGTCAAAAAAATTGTAAGCAATGGTGAAGGGTGGGATTCCGCGTCGGTCTCCCATTAGGGACCTTACGACACTACGACAGCGACGGCAACGGGAACGTCGAAAAAGCAATAGGTTTAATGAGCAAAACAAGAACTCTGCACGTGCATCACGCTTTTTTGCACATTTCTTTGCCATCCCTGCACGACTACGACGTGAAATGACCAAATTTTAAGTTTACTTAAGAACGGGAACGGCAAGCGGGAGATAAATTCTAGCATCTCTGTCTGCACTCGGACGCGGTGCCCTCTCTTCAGTTCCAACTAAAATTCGCTTCTTTTAAGTATCCGGGCGTATTGAGATAATCGCGAAATGGTTTGAAAGGATGCCAAGTCTATTTTCCAGCGACGTTTTCATAGACGTCGCCGTTGTCGGATCGTAAGGTCCCCATTCAAGTAGTGAAACGGACACGCCTCTACTTACAGTTATACTCGTTTCGCACGCTTACATCTCCTTGGTCCGGTATCAAGGGTTATTTCGACTTGCTTCCACTGCTCTCAGTCACAATTTTAGTGTTTAATATTTTTCAGAGCAAAACTATCTGCATGGCGAATAAGTAGAATGTATCATTAGTGATCAGATTATCAGCAAAAACAGCACAAGGTTCTAAAACATTGTATTTTCTTAGCAGCACCATGTCTAAATTTGCTGGCTCAGCAATTGCTCAGGGGCCATATGTTGGCCGAATCGATTGTTGGTCAGAGTGGAAACCAACCAGTGAGGAACCACTCTGGTTACTACTCTCAGGAGCTACTGACCCACCTAAAGAAATTGGAATTTCTAAAAGAAGAACTCGAGATTCACAGGGAGATAGGAATGGCGCATTTCTTGCTGGTGTGACTCGAGATTTGGTCAACATGGAAGATGAAGTTGGAACAAAGCTGTTCAACACTGTTAAAGATCTTTATCTAACTAAGGGCGCAGCTCTCCGACATGTCACCATGGTCTTTAAAAAATGCAAGCAAACAAAGGTCAAGCCTATGTTATACTATACTGGGCATGGTGAGATTGGTACTGGAAACTGGTGTTTTGCCGATGGGACAATCAGTATCCAAGAGATTTTGGACATGGTGCCTGTGGAGTGTTTTCACCCGATGATCTTCAGTGATGCCTGTTACAGTGGCCACTGGGCAAATTTCTGTCTGCAGAAAGGTATTTTTGATTTCCACTGCCTTGCAGCATGTCCGGAGTATTCAACGGCTCTTGATACCAAAGGTGTGTATGTTTCACATGCTTTATTAATATGAAAAAAGAAACTATTAAATTATATTAGGCGTAAATAGCATTCAGAAACCAAGCCAGTGGCGTCGTTTCCAGCTCGAAGTATGCATTAAACAGAGCTTCTTTCATTAAGCTATATGGAAAACGTCTATTGTGATTATTTTTACAGTGGAACCTCGATGTAACAGAGAGCCAAGGGACTGGCAAAATTTGTTCGCTATGCAGTGCAACCCCGATATAACGAAGCTCTATATAACAACAGCCTCAGTTGGTATAACGAACGATTTTGTTTTCAATCCCAGTATAGTAATTGAATTATATACTATAAAGAGAAAGCCCGATATAACGAAACCGCCTTATGGCTAACAAATTTTGCCATTCCCTTGGCCTTTCGTTGTTTTGATATCGAGGTTCTTTTCCAGATATTTTACTACAGTCGAACCTCCACTAACGGCCACCTCTCTACAATGGCCTTTTTTTTTTCTTTTTTTCGCCCCGGCTGACAGTCCATACATTGATTCTTGTTTAAACCTCTCTACATCGGCAACGGTCACAAAAGCGCGTCCCGAATTAACTGCCAAAATGAACTCTCGAAAACGGCCAGTTTTTTCAGCCACTGACGCAAAAGTCAGAAATGGTCGTGATATTTGATCCGTATGGCACGTTGATGTTTAATGGCAATCGTATTTTGATTGTGTTCTATTTATTCTGTCTACAATACGTATAGGGAATATTGCGAGACTTGTTCGTTTTGTCATGATAACATTTTCATTTTCAAGTTTTCCTTGTATTTTTTACCTCTATATATCGTTTATGATTGGATTACCATTACGGGATACAGTAAGCATGAACATGGCACAATAAACATGTTGCACTCCCCTAGAAAAAATTTGTCATATAACACCCCTACCTCCCCATAACGGCCCGGGGTCTCTCCACAACAGCCAATTTCCTCTGTCCCCGAGGTTTGGAGAGGTTTGACTGTATTATTGGGGTAAAGAAAAATCGTTTTGTATACCCATGACTTCGTTATAGAGAAGTTCGTTATATCGGGGTTCCATTTTACTGACATTCTGCACTTTTCAAATTACTTGTAGATGAAGGAGGAGATTTAACACTGTACATGACTGGAAAGAAACTACGGCCAAGAACAGAGCCCATGTATAGTGGCGGAAATAGACTGGACTTCCCCATCAGCTATGGATATGGTACCGTTGATTACACTGATTTTATCAGTAGTCATATTTTTAATAGTCAAAACATTTTGATTTCCCAGAGCATGCATAATGGCTACTTCTCAGGAATTTTTGCGAGTTCAAAACTTTACAATCCAAGACGTGCGGTAACTTGGGGAATTAAAAGAAACTGCGACGAGTTTCTTGGGTTCGTCAAAAAGGAATGGAAAGGCGTTAATGGTAAGTCAAAGAGGATATACTCCCTTGCCTGTGATGAGAAGTTTGGTTTCGGGGTGTTCTTCATGGAAGGCTATGGTACATGTCAATCTATTTTAAGAAACACGGATGATATAAAGGAGAAATGGGATGAGGGTTTTAAGATTACTTCATGTTCTGCCCTATATTCAACATTTTACATCATCATGACAAAGGGCACGAAGGAATACCATGAAAAACAGCAGAAGTGGTTTACTCGTAGTACCTGGAAAGAAACAAATGATGAAATACAGGAGGGATACAAAGAAAGAAAAGCTATCACTGGAATATGTTATTCCAGTGGGCTGAAGCTGTATTTTGTTGTGATGTCAGCCTCAATGGGGGAACAGTGCTTCAGGTGGTTTGGCAAGACTGAA
Source organism: Porites lutea (assembly GCF_958299795.1). Taxonomy (NCBI): domain Eukaryota; kingdom Metazoa; phylum Cnidaria; class Anthozoa; order Scleractinia; family Poritidae; genus Porites; species Porites lutea. The sequence continues at coordinate 30,863,743 of NC_133203.1, read as the reverse complement.
GGAGAGGCCAGGAGAGATTGGGAAAATAAGAAATATGATCAGGGATTTCATCCTACTATCATCTTCAAAGATCCAACTGACAATAAAATTTTAAGTGTGATGACGAGGGATGAAAATAGATCGGGTTATGTACGTCGGTCTCACTATAAATTAAGGCAGATTCCTTTAGTTTAATCCAGTTGAATGAAGTTGTATTGAAAAGAAGACGATTGCAAAGTTTTCATTTTCCTTGTTGATTTCAATAGTGAATCCGATACTTGCTGTCTGAAAAAGCAGAATTTCTTCCTATGAAATCTAACGGGCAAAATAAACTAGAACGAGTGCTTTCCTGTATATATTATTAAGTTGTGCCCGGCATGTCGACGAAGGTTTGTTTTACAAACCGAAGTATCAGTGGGGCACATGACCAAAAACGTCAAGGTTTGTTTGTTTTGTTTTGCTTAAATTAGCTGCAAAAACCGTGGACGAAGATTCTGCTAGTTGTAAAAGTTGGATCTCTAGAAAAGAGATCAAACCAGCCAAAATATAAAGCACCAAGAACAAGAAGTCCAAAGACTACTGCAAAGCTGATTTAAAACTACGTATATTGTTTTTTATAACAATATTTTGGCTGGCCATGCCAGCCGTCTTCAGGTTTACAGATGTTACTGAACTGATATGAACTTATGTTTTGTTTTGTTTGTTTGTTTGTGTGTTTTTTTTACTTTATATTTTTTTTGTTTTTGGTCTTCGTCATGAGGATTTCAGTTTGCTGTTTTTTAGTTTTTACTGATCCAGATCCAGTTAGTAGAAATCCAGTTTCTCTCTAGGGTGTGGCCACTGAACTCTTTCGTTTGTTTTGGTGGCTTTCCTGTTCTATTTTAAAGTTACAGATTGCTCTCAGCACCTTCAGGTGTACAACTAGTTTTCATTTTTTATTACTATTATTTTTAATGCAGTTGTTTTTTTTTTTTTGCTGCTGCTGCCAGCTGTGAAATCCTTAGACAGTTGATAGTTGATTTAGACAGAGTTGTCCCCAGGACATGATTACTGCGCCGTTAGTGTTAGTATAGGTAATAGCATGATTTGTAGTGATATTTGGCATAAATACCACGAGTGATATTTCGAAATTGTTATCCGTAATTTCACGAGCTGTTAGGCGAGTGAAATTTGAGACAATTTTGCAATATCACGAGTAGTATTCATGCCAAATATCACGTACAAATCATGCTATTATTTGTTTATACTAATACCCGCAAAAGGTTTGTAATTTTCACATGTAGGTATTTCAAATTAAGCTGAAATAACACTGCTCTAAGCCAATCAAATTGCAGTAATTTTTCATGTAGTATAAATTAAAACATACCATGTCCGCTGTTTTACAGTAAACCCAGGAATAGAGCTTACCGAGCTTCAAACAACTCGAGCCAGGTAATAATTAGTGTCCATACTTATAATTACAAGAGATTCCGTTGCAAGAGGTTAAACGTAAAACTATTATAACTACGTATCCCTGTCCAATTCTGTGGTTCTTTTACGGACCAGATGCGGTTGCAATATACTTGTAGTTCCTGTATAGTTTGTAGCTCTTAAGAATAAAGAAATATTTTCACCATTTTGTAGTATATTTTAGTAGGGGCTTTACTCGGAATTTGCAAATTTCAGTGAATTTTAGCATATTATCTTATATAAAGTTTTTTACTACTTTATCGTAACTGTTACAACAATAGTGTACAGTATGTTGCCCAGTATCCGGACACTTCAGTTTAAAATTGCAATAACTTTCCTTCTTTAATCGCAAGAGCTCTGAAATTTGGCCCAGTGAAGATCTATCTAGTCCTTAATATGACGAAAGACAGTTTAACTTTCTTGCCTTTGTTTCCATCGCTAAATTAATATTTTTGCAGAGCTCCTATGTTGCCCAGTATCCGGACAGCTGGCCCAGTATCCGGACACAACAATAACAACGTAATTGTACATAAATTTTCGACAGGCAAGCGACTTATAAGCTTCTCTTGCACTTGCAAAGTAGTCTGGCAATCGATTCCGAAAATATAACCTAGCATCGTGAAATAAAACATAACAAATGACTGGGGTATGGTAGGGAACGCGAGCGGCTGTTTTAAAAATGGTATAATTTCTCCCTTCTTTGTCTAGGAACTTTTTCACTGATTTAAGGAAGGCATCCGTGGACATGCCGAAGTCGCAGTTTGCAAGCTCAATTAGCCAATCTGCAAACGACTTTCTTTCTTCATTTTTTATTTAAAGAAAAGCTTGGGGAAGGGACCTCAACCCGACGGTCAAAGGTCACTCTCCTATTTAGTCTGACCTGCAGTGTTGATTTCTTCATGCTCAGTCCCCACAATAAGCCTGCTTTTCTAGCACTAATTCCTCCTTCTTTCACATCTCTCAATCCCTTTGTGACATTTTTTAGACGATTGCAACCCCATTCTAGCAGTCCCAACTTGGGAAAGAGTGAGAATTCCAGGTTCAACTCGGACGCTTTCAGTTATATATAGAAAATGCAGTCACGCGAAACAAGCGGCGCACACGAAATCAAGTCGCCTCTGAATGAGTGAAGAAAATTTCCATACGGAGTTGAGTAGAGTTACATTTTACGACTATTTCATATATCCTAAGCTTTAATTATAGTCACTGATATGAAATAAATCTTATCCGGAGAATGTACACAGCTAATTCATCGATTCTGTACAGCAAAGAAAAAACTGTCCGGATACTGGGCACATGACATCAAAACTTAGTGAATGTTTCTGGCTTCCGTTATTCCAAACAAATCGAATTTCAAGAAGAATTAATAAACCTCCCGAAAACCTGACTTCCTTAAAAATCTTCACTTTAAAAATAAAACAGTTTCTTTGAAAATATCACACACTACCCTCCCTTTTCTGACCAGCACTAACTTTACTGCGCAGTAAACAGCGTAAATATTAGCCATGAAAAGTTTATTCTCCTGAACAGAACGGCGTCTTCTGCGACTATTTCGCAAGCTTTCAAATTGCCAAAACTTTCATCTTAAAGCTGAAATGTTCAGCTTTCATCCGAAATACTTCGTTTACCGAGAACTGAGAAGGGCGCCTCAAAAATTGAGTTTTTGTTTCAAGTGTCCGGATACTGGTACCGTCCGGATACTGGGCAACATACTGTAGTGTTGTATATTACAGTTCGACTAGGGTCTCAACAGGGTTAGCTTCAGCCTTTAGTTTAACCATCAGGGCTATCAGACGTCGAAAAAGGTGATTTTTACCGTTTACCTTCAAAATTGCAGATTATTATTGACCGTCAAAACCTTTCTAGGTAATTTAAATCTCTCTATTTCAGCTCCTACAATAGTGATCTTTACGAACTGGAAAAACCAGTTCCCTGAGGTTCTCAAAAGCACTTAGACATTAATGTCATCAATTAATACTGAACAGGAGTTAATAATTTCAAAAACTCTTGTAATAAATTCCCACTTAATAACGGCCTTCAACCGTCAAAAGCTCTAAAAACTGTACCTTCAAAGTTGGAAAAATTGACCGTTAAGCGTCAAAGCTACTACCCCTTTGAGATCCTCTTGCATTGTTAGCAATATTTTATATTACCCCAGTCAGTGTTGTCAATTTCCTCGTGTAGTAAATACATCAATACCGTTGAATGGATAAATTTGTTATAATTATATAGCTGGTAGCTAGTCGGCAGATATTTTCAGCAAAGCTATTATCCCTTAAGTTTTAAACAACTTTGGAACTGTTCAATTAAGACTGATAAGTTTGGCTATTTTCAGTACTGGCTTGATTATAATTTCCTTTACAAATAAGCAAACTGTCCGATTTAAGAAAAATAGGAGAATGGCAGTTGCTCTGGTGGCCAAGACCGGCTAATTACCGGCTGAAAGACCCCTTTCAATTGATGGCTTTTTATTCACTACACATATCAGTCTTTCTCGAGGCTAGGATTTGGGTTAAAGTCAACAATTTGTTGGGTTATGGAACAAACTCGAACGGTTTAGTTGGCAGATTATGTTGCATTTGATCGATTATCGAACTCGACACAAGGAATTCCGTGTTCCATTGCCGACTGATCGAATTCAATGGAACGACGAGTTCGATTGATTTTGATTTAAATTTTTGCTCGGTTTGTTCGATTAAAGGTACATCATGCCTTAAGTAAGGCTGATACAAGTGATTGCAAAGTCTATAACTTCACATTTCGTAAGTCTAAACGTTAGCGGGATTTCGGATTCCTAGGGCTGAATTCCAGATACCAATGCTCAGGATTCCGGCCGTATTCGACCAGCTAAAATTCCCAGGATTTGATTTTAAAAAAACTTTTAGGATTGTTTTGTAATATTCAGGAATGTTCTAGAGCGTGCTGTATCGTGCTTAGTCGAGTCATCAGGGGCACCCAACGACAATTTTCGGAACATATCTGTTCGGAAGACGATTTGAGATCTAGAATTTTCGGAACATTTTTTCCAAAATTTCTTGCTTGTCTCCCTCTCCTAGGATTTTCGAACATCTAAAAAATGGTATAATTGCCCATTTTTGACGGATTTATACCCTAAAAAGGTCACCTATAATTTTCGGGAGCCTTTTTCGTGGCTGAAATTTTTGAATAGGTAAGTTTTGATCCCTGTTATTTTCGAATCACTAGACTTTCAGCTAGGAAATCCGAACAGATGAAAAATTTTTAGGGGGTAAAAATATGCCTATATCTACCGTTTTAATACTAAAATACGTTTAACAGTGCTATGTTTAAGTGGTTTTGAACTATATCCTCGTTGGGTGCCCCTCAGTCATTCCTGACTGGTTTATGAATATTAGAATCCTTTGTAATCATACAGAATATTCTAGATTACCAGGCTTACTTATATAAAACTGAAGCTAGTAGCAAGTTGTAGTTGTTATTTGGTCTCGCTAGTTCAATACAAGATGTATGCTACAGAATACAAGTACTCGACACTGCAAGGATCTGATGACGTTCCAAGAGGTTTGTTGATAAACAGGAAGATATTAGTCCGTCCAAGCGTGAGAAGCGTTTAATGGCCGAGGGGCTTTCACGCCAGTTTATGCAGAGTTGATGTTGATCCAGTCGAGTGTCATGGAGTGTGACATCACCATAGCTAAATAATAAAAGGCACACATCTAAAATAGTTTCTAGTGATGTTTGTAAATCTTACAGTAGCATCTTTCTTTTATTTTATCCAAATAAAAAATCAAACCTGCTCAATAATACAATTAATATCATTGATAAAAACATAATATTGACAGGTCATACACGACTCCCTTTGGCCAAGTTGTTTTATATCTTTGACCTTTAAGCTTCATAGTTTGAGTTGTCCATAATGTTGACAGGCTATTCACGTCTATCTTTGGCTCAGTTGCTGTAAGTTGCTTTGACCTTACCTTCATAGTTTACCTCTTACGAGTATATCTTGTAGTGACTTTCCTCTTTTGTAAGATATTATGGAAGGGTCTTTAAAGATTTCTCTAAGCAACGGTTGGTTTTGTATAAGATACCATTTGTGCATGATGATTTTTTTAGATTCGGTACTGAGGGGCGATATTCTGTCACGAATGGCAGTATTTTATTGTGCGTTTTTGTTTTGTTTTGCAAAGCCGACATTCTTTCGTGATGCTTGACTTCTGATGGGTGTTTATCTATCACTTTATCTCTATAACCCCTTATACGGAGTCTTTGCTTGAAATTAGTTACGTTCTCTTCGAACGTTTTCTCAGAAGAGTGTGTTCTGAGTTAATCTTAAGGCCTCGCCTTTTATGAATCCTTTCTTACCCCCTGGGGGATGACATGAAGAGAAGTACGTGTATTGGAAAGTTTCTGTCGGTTTGAGGTGTATACGCACATCTAGGATTGATTCCTTCTTTAATCTTTCTCCTTTGTAAATACATGTATCCAGAAAGGCGGTTTCTGTTTCTGAAACTTCAGCAGTAAATTTTATGGTCGGGTGGTGGTTCTTCGCTAGTTCGATGAATGAGTATATTTCTTCTTTGTCTACATTCCACAATGAGAATATGTCATCGATAAATCTCTTCCACACTAGTGGTTTGTGCGGACTTTTGTTAATAATTTCTGTCTCTATTGCAGACATAAAAATGTTAGCAAATGCAACTGCCATTTTTGTTCCCATAGCTGTACCTTGTACTTGGAGGTAGTTTTTTCCAACAAATTGGAAAGAATTCTCCCTTAGGATTTGCAGTATATCTGCGAGGTATTGGCTGGGTATTGGAGGTTTGTTTTGATAGAATGTTTCGTATGCTTTGCATATAATGGTAATTCCTTCCTCCTGTGGGATGTTTGTGTATAGGCTAGTAACATCCATAGAGACTAAAATAGCATTTTCTACGACCCTGGTTTTCTCTATGAAGTTGATAAAGTCTGTCGTATCTTTAAGATACGATTTTTGCGATTTAGCAATTGGTTGGAGGAGACTATAAACAAATGATGAGATTCTTTCCGTCGGGCCTTCGCAGTCCGATGTGATCGGTCTTCCAACTGGTGTTGGTTTGTGAATCTTTGTGAGAGTCTAGAATTGTGGTATTCGCGGTGGATTTGCCGTGAGGGACAGCCATCGTCTTGTCATCTCGTCTATATCTTTCTCTTTGTAAAGCTTATCTACCAATTTCTTGACCCTTCTAGAGGTTTCTACTACCATTGGTGTTTCTAAGGGTTTGTAGTTTTCTCTGTCATCTAATTGTATTTGACCTTCTTTTATCTTGTCTTCTTTGTTGAGAACAACAATAGAAGAGCCTTTATCTGCTCGTTTAATGTTGATGTCCGGGTTTTGTCTCAGTTGTTTGATGGCAAGTTGTTCCCTCTTGGGTAGATTGTTTTTAGGCGTGATTGCATTTATATTAGCAAGTTGTAATTTAACCTCTTCTAGGTATATTTCTAGTGCGACTGATGGCTGAACTGGTGGCTCCCAGTCTGACTTTACATGTAAGGGGTGTTGCTCTTTATCTTTTCCATGAAACATATATTGTAGACGCATTCGTCTAGCGAAAGCGTTGAAATGTTTTAATAGTTCTGCTCTAACGTGACCTGTGTTTGTCACCGGTGTGGGGATAAATTTAAGACCTCTTGACAGAACATTTATCTGATCGCGTGTCATTTTGTAATCTGAGAGGTTTTTGATATGTTTCTTTCTTGCTTCTGTTATGTTCTTATCTAAATCACGCGCTATTTTTCGCCTCCGTTCATTGCGATTTTTGTTTGACAATGGCCGCTTTTTCTTTCCTCTTTCATTTTTTCCAAATTTCTTGCTTGTCTCCCTCTCCTAGGATTTTCGAACATCTAAAAAATGGTATAATTGCCCATTTTTGACGGATTTATACCCTAAAAAGGTCACCTATAATTTTCGGGAGCCTTTTTCCTGGCTGAAGTTTTTGAATAGGTAACTTTTGATCCCTGTTATTTTCGAATCACTAGACTTTCAGCTAGGAAATCCGAACAGATGAAAAATTTTTAGGGGGTAAAAATATGCCTATATCTACCGTTTTAATACTAAAATACGTTTAACAGTGCTATGTTTAAGTGGTTTTGAAAATTATACTCGTTGGGTGCCGCTGAGTCATTCCTGACTTCACTAGCTTATGAATATTAGAATCCTTTGTAATCATACAGAATATTCTAGATTACCAGGCTTACTTATATAAAACTGAAGCTAGTAGCAAGTTGTGGTTGTTATTTGGTCTCGCTAGTTCAATACAAGGTGTATGTTACAGAATACACGTACTCGACATTGCAAGGATCTGATGACGTTCCAAGAGGTTTGTTGATAAACAGGAAGATATTAGTCCGTCCAAGCGAGAGCAGCGTTTAATGGCCGAGGGGCTTTCACGCAGTTTATGCAGAGTTGATGTTGATCCAGTCGAGTGTCATGGAGTGTGACAACACCATAGCTAAATAATAAAAGGCACACATTTACAATAGTTTCTAGCGATTTTTGTAATTCTTACAGTAGCATCTTTCTTTTATTTTATCCAAATAAAAAATCAAACCTGCTCAATAATACAAATAATATCAGTGTGATAAAAACATCCGATGAACTAGCTAAAGAGGGCGCTTAAAAAGCATAACACCAAATGGCCTCTCGGCTAAACCTGGAGATTTCATACACTGTTCACACAAGGTTATGGCACAATGAGCCCTTATGGTCACCTCTGTATAGACTTAACAATGCCCCTGATGAAAAAGTACCAAAACTACAGGGGCACCCAACGACAATTTTCGGAAGAATATCTGTTCGGAAGACGATTTGAGATCTAGAATTTTCGAAACATTTGTTGTAAAATTTCTTGCTTGCCTACCTCTCCTAGAATTTTCGAACATCTAAAAAATGGTATAATTGCCCATTTCTAACGGATTTTTACCCTAAAAGGGTGACCTAGAATTTTCGGGAGCCTTTTTTCTGGCTGAAATTTTCGAAAAGGTAAGTTTTGATCCCTATAATTTTCGGATCACTTGACTTTCAGCTAGGAAATCCGAACAGATGAAAAATTTTTAGGGGATAAAAATATGCCTATATCTACCGTTTAAATACTTAAATACGTTTAACAATGCTATGTTTAAGTGGTTTTGAACTATATTCTCGTTGGGTGCCCCTGTTATGGCACAATGAGCCCTTATGGTCACCTCTATATAGACTTGACAATGCCCCTGATGAAAAAGTACCACAACTATGAAAAGCAAATGTGACCTGAAATAGGTAAAACGTTTGTCAGTAACCACTTTCATGGAAACATGCCAAAGCGTCAGAGCCACACAATACACCTTTTACACAGGCCTTGATCATAAGTTATGACGAAGCAAGTTCCAACTGAAGAAGGACCGGCCAAGAAGTTCGTGCAGTGGTAAACAGGAAGAAGCAATTAGTCGTCCAAGCGGGAAGAATTTGATGGCCTTTTATGAAGTCGCTAAGGTATCCGGCCAGTTCTGCAACCTTGGAAACTGTTAATATGCCTTCATGTCGAGTGATGACTTACAAAACTGATTATTCAATGCGATATAGCCATTGTTACAATAGTTTAGCAACAGTTATCACTGTCTTTATTGTTGCTTCCACAGGTTTACTAAAACTTAGAAAATAGGCCAGTTAACTTACCGTTACAATAATTCATTTCTTTTATATTAGTTCCATCTGAAATTAAAAAAAGAAGAAGAATATGCATGCACAGTAAATACTAGTAAAAGTAAACCATTAAAGAAAGGTGGCTAGGTTCTTAGAATTGTGTTAAATGGCCTTTCTGTTTAAGGCTAAATGAGCCCTCGATCAGAGGGGACATATGCATTGCAAACTGATCATGATGATGTACTCATGTATGTATTACAGAAGCCTTAAAGGGTAGCTGTGTAATGTTGCTTCCTATCGCCACCACAGTTAATCGTTGTTTATTGTTCATTATACATGGATATGTAGCCGTTAAAGATAATGTCATTACTTTTTGTATGAACTAAGGTTACAAAATACAATTATGGAATAAGTAAAACTTTGCTAAACAATTGTATAGGCACAGCTCTTTCTATTCCTAAGAAACCAAACAATCGGTATGCATTTAAGGAAGGAACTACAACTTTTTAACTCAGTATTAATCACTTTTATTAAACTTCCTGTGACACAGCTAAAGCAAGTTCCACGCACATTGCTGATAAACAGGAAGACGCGATTTGTCGTTCGAGCGAAAGAAAAAATTGATGGGCCTTTTATGACGTTAATTTACGCATGCTTGCCTGTGTTCTATTTTAAAAGTGGTTTTCTCGGGGCAGAGAATTCAACAAATGTAAACTATTTCATCCTTTCATTGTACTGATTTAACATACCTAGAAACACTTTGTAGAACCTTTTCAGGCAGCTTTAATTGCAAAAGCGAATCATTCTTCTGATGTCAGTAAAATCAGAAACATAGCTCGCGAAGGGGTTTCAAAGATAGCATGAATTCTTTTCGCTTTTTTACTTACGTAGGTGGGGCTTTCAAGTAGGCCGCATTGACTCTCTGTTTTGTTTTGTTGTCCACTCTCATTAACCAGTGCTTTTTTGTTCCTGTTTGACCAACTTATCTGTAGTCTCCACGTAAACATTGATCATTTTAAAGTTAAACTATAGTGTTCAACTGAGGACTTCAAGAAGCAAGGGCTTTAAGTTAAAACGTGAGTAGACAGTTATGAAATAACTGCAATTAACTTTTGCAGCTATAAACGTAGCCCAGTTAGGTGGTGAATTGTATGATAGTTTCGTAAAATTTACGTTCAATGTATTGCTATGATGAGCCTACCTTAAAGGGGATATAGTGAAGCTAGGTTGTTTATTTTGTTCTTTTTCTTTGCGTTTGTCATCAGTGATAATATTTGCATGTCAGTCCAATTATGACGCACGCAGGCAACGTTTTCTGTGTACATTTACCAAAAAATGATGAATTTTTAAGGGTTTGTGGTTAAGAAACCGCACATAGTCTTTACTTTCTATATGGCTCTTAACCTAAAACGTAGACGGTATTTTTTTTTTCTTTTTTTACTGAGTGGTAGTTTTTTAGTCAAAACTCTTTTTTAAAAAGGCATTTGATTACTGCTGGATTCTATGGCTAGACTCCAGAACACATGCCTTGTGGAGTTCTCTGCCTGTACCTCTAAGGACGACAGGTTACAGAACCCGTAACAATATTGGGAAAGGACTGATTTGTCATGCCTAGCTAGACATGAAGATCCTATACCGAACACAAGCAGTGGAGAAACGTCTGTACCACTAGTTACACGTAGCAAAAACCAACAGATGTAGCTCTTCATCGTGCATCGGAAAGACAACGAATTGTCTCCAGTCTTAAGCTTCATCTAAAGATTCAAGAGATTTGGAAAAGGAAATGATTTCATTAAGTCCTTACAATAAACAACCGTGGGGGTAAACAGAAAGACTCAATGATTTAGTCAAGCAAATGACGTCACAAGTAGTTTGTTTAAACTCAGTCAAATGATCAGTCGGCTTTGAGTCCATTTGTTTGGCATGACAAGTGCTATCATAAGTTATTGCCTGTGCGGTTAAGGAGAACATCTCTTTTTAGGTTAACTAATAGTTTCTTTATGGTTCCCTGTTTGTGACCTAGAAATCGCTTACATTCATACTTTGAAAATGACCTCAAGAATTTTATCAATACTTTGAAACTTGGGAATTAAATCGTCTTTTTATCTATGCAACAATTAAGACAAGGATGCGGAGGATTACTTACTTGTAGAACTTTTGGACACCAATAAAAGAATGAAAAAATTAACCTATTTTTCCAGAATCAACTCACCTGAGAAAACAGCCGACTTTTCACGATGCCGCAAAATGACGTCTAAGAAACAAGCGCAGAAATAGGCCACTTCCATTAAGAGGTCACGTGACCAAGGTTTCCTTTAAACAATGAGTTGGAATCTTGCTGTTGCCAAAAAGTGACAGAGCACATAAAAATTATCTCACACCCCAAATTCGGAAGGAAACGTATTTAGGGGAGATACTTTATGGCACTTTGATTTTTTAACAAGGTATTGTGAGTTGCATTGGCCGCCATGTTGGGGGGCATACTCTTTTCCTCTAACATGGCGGCCAAACTTCGTTTTGCTTGTATCATGTTAAACGCTTAATTGTTACGTTCAAATGCGCTGTTAACGTTACCACATTATCTTTTCAATATTTCCCTCAAAGTTTGAGTGCAAAATTTGTGTTCTGAAAGAGGTAATTCATAGTTTTAAAAATCACATCTTGGTCTCGTGACCACCTACGAACTTGTTCATTTTAAGAAAATGGTGCGGGTTTGAAAAACCTAATCAGTATTATTTTGTTTAAAATATGACTCACCAATTGTTTTTCGAAGGTAAAATCATGTAACTTTCCTTTTCTTAAAACGATGTCACATGACCTCTAAGTGCAAATGGCCTATTACATACTGATGATGCGTCACTACCTTGATCCCGGTAGTGTTTCTGGCATGGTCGTGCCTCGTGGGAATTTTGCTTCAACTAATCAGGAGTGCAACCCAGATATGGGTAGTGATGCGTAGTTAGTATGGAATTTCTGCACTCGTTTCTCCCACGTCATTTCGCGGAGAAACCAGTGGTGGCGTTGCCAAATGTCGGCTGTTTTCCCAGGCTAAGAATCGACACGTTCTTCTCCAAAAACGTGCCATGGGCCTTCTTAAAATATTTCGATGAAGTAATTCTTAAAATAGCATTTCTTATGGAATCTCCAAGCATTTTTGTTAAACCTTGGGAATTCTTCGTTAGTGGTAATGATATCGCGGTTCTATCGAAAAACTTTCATCCTTCTTTTTTTTTTTCAATTATGTCAACGCTCTTCTTCAACAAGGGAAAGTCATCATAACTAACATAATCATCATAACTAACCTTTTTCCAGTTGGTGTGACTGTCCATTGTCAGGTCATCGTCAACCACATGATTAACGGACTACAACACTCACATGACTCATGAGATACATCAATCACGTGGCTAAACGAAATGTGACATCATCAACATATATTTGTATCATTTACTGACCAAATGATACTGCTTTGCTTTAGGCTAATCGCTCACAATAGATAGACGGGGAGAAAGATCATGCGGCCATTGGTTAATGACGTGTTAGTTGTATAGTGCTTACTTTAGGATAACGTTATTAGTATGTGTAATCAAGAAGTGACGAGTGAAATTAGGGAATAATTTCATGCACGTTTTGCCCAAGTTCTAAGAATTTCCCTCAAAGCTCGGGAAGTTATTATTAGAACTTGGATAAAACGCAAGTGAAACTAGTTTCCTAATTTCACGAGTATAATGTCCTAGGTGACAAATTACGCATACAATTCACTCACAATGGTAGCCGCTTGTTGATGCATTTGTTCATTGAATCGAAAACTCCACGAACAGAAATGTTTAAAGCACAGATTTTGACCTCGGTTCACAAGTCTCTGAGATTTTTAACAAAATACCAGTCAGAATCCTTCTTGATATGTTCTTTCATGTGGGGTTTTCTAAAGCGTCTTTCCATTCCCTGACATCTTCTTTTATAACATTTTAAAACTTAGACGCCATCTTGGCAGTGGGAAGTGCAGAACGTTGAGATCATCTGTGAAATAATAAATTAACGCTGAAATTTTCGCGCCAATATTAGGGAGTAATTTTTCACCCATGATATTATATATATTTATTAAAGGGCAAATGTTGTAAGGGTTGGTAATAACATTAAGGTCTTCTACACTCTGACGTGGGTCTCCTCTGACGTGTCATTAGCATATTCTGAAATTATAGCATTTCTTTTTCAGAACCATGTCTACATTTGCTGGCTCAGCAATTAAACAGGGACCAAACGTTGGCCGAATCGACAAGTGGTCAGAATGGAATCCAACCACTAAGCAGCCAGTTTGGTTGCTTCTCTCAGGCGCTTGCGATCCTCCTGAACACATTGGAATCTCTAGTAGAAAAGATCGTGGGGAAAGAAGCGGTAATTTCCTTGCTGGTATTACGCACGACTTAGGCAACATGGAAAGCACAATTCTGAAGGTTGAGGCTCAGTTGTACAACACGGTCAGGGATCTTAAAATAACCAAGGTCGCAGCCTTAGAACATATCACCAAATTTTTTGAAGAGTGCAAGCTTAAAGCGACCCATCCTATGTTGTACTACTCTGGCCACGGTGAAACTGCCACTGGAGATTGGTGCTTTTCTGATGGGACAATCAGTATCCGAGAAATTTTTGACAAGGTGCCTGCAGGCTGCTTCTACCCAATGATCTTCAGTGATGCCTGTTTCAGCGGCCACTGGGCAAATTTCTGTTTTGAGAAAAGTATTAACGGTTTCAATTGCCTAGCAGCATGTCCGGAGTATTCAACAGCTCTTGATACCGGTATGTTTCACATAGTACTTACATGTATTAATATACTTTCACTTAATTCAACATCTCTAAGCAGAGACTAACCTTTCATATACACCTTTTTAAAGCTCTTGTTTTACATTTTCAAAAAATTAACATTTATATTACGGATTTGTTTTTGAAATTCTAGCAAAGAGAAACTTTTTCCAGTTTAAACTTTCTTCACTCCTTCCCTTTAATATAGAATATACAGTTAAAAATAAAGGTTCCTTGACAAAGTTGTCATTGTCATAAAACGGTTTCGCATTTACACATGAGCTTTCAATGCCTCTGGTATGACATTGTCTATTATATTTTCCTGGACTCAATGCTATTCAGACTGGGCTTTCTTGCGAACGGAGAAGCATGGGTGGCGGGGGGGGAGACTCTTCTCTATAACTTTAAAGCCAGCAAAATTACACATGATAATGCACTGATCTTTTCCAACCTCTAAGTATAACTTGATTGGCGCACTGAGAACGTTTAACGACATTATTACATCATAACGTTGAATTTACTAGAAGAACACCAAATACCATACATATCATGGCAACTATAAAGCCAAAAATTCTAAATGTTTTGTGATAGTGTTATGTCATTTTCACGTCATTTAATTTAAAAAAAAGGAACTGGAAACAACTGAAAATATTTGAAAAGTGAACCTATCTTAAATGTGTTGACTAATTATAATTTTGAATTAATTTAAATGCAGGTGAAGGTGGTGAATTAACGCTGTTTATGACTGGAAAACTTGAACGCCCAAGAACCGAACCCATGTATAGTGGCGGAAATAGGGTTGAATTTCCAGTTACCAGTCAATACAATACCGTCGATTACACTGATTTCATTCAAGGCCACATTACAAACACTGAAAAACTAATGATATCCCAAAGCATGCATGGTGGGAGATTCTCTGCCATTTTCGCAACGTCAAAACTCTACAGTCCAAGGCCTGCCCACAAATGGGGAATAAGAAGAAGTTATGATTCTTTTGTGGAATTTGTTAAAGAAGAATGGGAATGGAAGAATGGAAAGTCAAAGGGGATATATTCCCTCTCCTGCGATGAGAATTTCGGATTCGGAGTATACTTGATGGAAAACTATGGCACAAATCAAACCATTTTAAGCGGCACTGCAAATATTCAGAAAAACTGGGATGAAGGCCTTGAGATTACTGCGTGTGCTGCACGAGAATCTACATTTTACATCATCATGACAAAGAACACGAAGGAGTATCACGGAAAACCACAAAAGTGGTTCGTTCATGAAAAGTGGAAACAAGTGAATGATGATATACTAGAGGGCTACAAAGACGGAAAGGCGATTACGGGAATATGCTACTCAACTGGTCTGAAGCAGTACTTTGTTGTGATGACAGAAAAGCCTGGGAATCAGAGCTTCAAGTGGTTTAACGAAGTGACTACAGAAGAACGCAGTGACCGAGAAAAGTGGATTAACGAGAAATACCAAAAAGGGTTACATCCTACCATCATCTTCAATGATCCAACTGATGACAAAGTTCTAATCGTGATGACCGAAGATGAGAATAGATCAGGCTACGTATGTGAGTTTAGCTATAAGCTTAGAACTTTTCAGCAAGGTGACCTTCGTTACTATGTTTCACTTCTTAATTCTCTCTTTAAGCGTTGGGGATTTGATCCGCAACAGCCTAAGCAATAAAACATGCATGTAAGTAAAATGCATCAACTTCATATATTTTTTCAAGAGTAGCTTAAAGCTTCGGACGTTAACAAGGAAGGGGAGTGTTTGCCACCCTACTTAAGGCTTTCCTCGGATTATTTCAGAGTAATTTTCAACCAAAGGTGAACCATAGAAGGCTGTTCATTTATTTTTTCGACTCAATTTTTCAAAATGTAATTACTGTCAGTTGCATTAGTGACTAGACATGATGTCATAAGTAATTAGTTCTGACCAGAGTCTAAGATGATCATCAACATGACCTCACAGGTCCTCTGTATTACATTAGGCCATATAATTACCAAGGTCCCCGCCCCATGTACTACGGCGGGGAAATGGATATTAGCAAACTAACAGTTTTTTTAGTACGTCCTCCCTTAAGGCAGGTATGAATAATTTGTACACATAACTTTCTTTCGATTGATAAATTTCAGGATTTTTTTTTTGAGCGTGTATCCGTAGGTCTTTTATATGTTTCGAGTAAGAGTAACTGAATATTTTGCACGTTTCTGTCAAAAATGACAAAAATAACAATTTTGAGGAACCATCATATTCAACTAAATAAAGTATGAATGGCATAGTTTATCGTTGACGACGATATGTGTGAACGCTGGTTTAAAAGTGTTCAAGAGTGATTCTGGTTGAAAGCCTGTAAAATGACCAGATTTAACAAGCATCTCCAGAAGTCTGTTCAATTAAACTTTTACATTAGTGTTGTCGGATATTTTTTAGAGTCTGAAGAGAGAGTCACAAACACATGTCAATTATCTATTTAAAGTCAACTGACTATAGGTATTTCCAAATAATTAGCAATTATTGGACGAGGTTGAGCAAAATATCGTGATCTATCAGTGGCGAGCAGATCAATTATTTCGGCTGAGGCAAATAATTGATCTGCGAGACCCTAACAAATCACGATATTTTGCGAAAATCGAGTTCAATAATTGTTTTATCATTCGATCACCGAGTTTGTTTTTTTTAAGGAATATCTTCGGGAAGCGTAGCGATCTGCCATTTTAACGCAAGAGCGATCGCAAGAAGGAGAAAAGCGTGGTTTCATTTACTCATGAGCAAAATAGTATTTGCAGCCAAAAACAGTTGAACGACATTGCACACCAGCACACCGTTATTTGTAGGCAGTTATTTGCAAGTCACTTGGTGGGCTCTCAGCCAATGAAAAGGAAGAAACATTTGCATCGAATGATAATCATTAATGCATCATGCAGATTTAAGCTGTATACATTGTTGGAATGCTGTAAGGATTGTTTGAGTGTGTTCAATTTACTAGGTAAACACTGCGTTCGCAATGATATATACTGTTTTCTTATATATGGTCTGGTAGAGTTCAATTTTGGAAATAAATCTTTGAAATTTGGTGACAGCTGGTCCGATTTTTCTTCAAACCGTCGTTTTCTACTGTGATGAATGGGCGTTTATATATCACGAGGATAATTTGTTGGTTTAGGTCAATGCTCTGCTGAGGTAATATTATCATAGTGCCTTTACTCATTAACAAACTCCTACTTTTTCGCTAGTACAGTTAAGAAGAAGAAAGAAGAATGCCAAACAAATTTTTTGCTAATATATGGAGCACAAGAGAGCAGTTAAACCATAACTTCTCCAAGCTATTTTAACTTTTGCCTACGATCTCCTGTTGTAGTCATGGGTAATTCCACTCGCACGACGAAAATGCTTTTCCATTTTAATTTAGCTTTACAACCGATGATGAGCTCTCCTACATAAAGGATAAGGAGAAAACTGAATATATTTTCATAGTTTATTATTCTCAGACTTAAAAAGTCCAAATACACGTACCATCTTAGCTGAAGATTTTTGTGAGGATCAAAGTTATTTACCACTCATATACGCTTAATCGAAACTTCAAGCAGGTGGTTAAGAATGTAAACAAATTTGATGAAATTTCTCTGCTCAAAAAAGAATTTTAAAAACCCTTGGAAAGAAGTGAAGACTGATTGCTTTCATTTTCAGTACTATGCGCACAAGTGGATCGCCAAGTTTGAATTAATATAATTCTCCTGCTAGATATCCTGTCTAAGCATTGTCTTGACATCGATCTTCGATTATCTGTTCAACTCATCGGCAAGGCAATAAAATCAGCGGTACCTGAGTCACAGTTGTAACCATAGTAACAACACTTTTGTGCATAACTGTACATTACGCAATAGTACCATATATTTGTGATACTTTAGTCATCAATGAGAAAAAGGTGGAAAGAATGGGGTAAAAATTCTGATAAATGTTTACAAACAGAACAAATAGGTAGGGACTTTTCCCTTTCATTGTCCCTGAAAGCCCCCCCTCACGGAAGGCGTAAGTACTATTGATAAATGCAATTTTTGATTAGATGCAAATTGAATTTTGCTATCTAAGAAGTTACAGTTCAAAGCTTTCGGTGATATTATTAGAAGTGAACTCACTGTTGTGTGAAAGAGTTACCACAACACTATATAGCGCGACAATATAATTTTGATCACGATCGGTTACGTACTGTTTTCCTTCTTGAATGCTAAATTAATGACATTATTTGCACCTTTCTTCTTATACTAACACCATATTTAAAGAAAAGACTATACTAAACCTCAGTGCGTGACAAAATTATAATTTTACTGACGTATCATATGCCCATGTTCATTTGGTCTCCATTTTTCTGATTTTCCATTATTAAAAGCCCATGGACATATCACTACTCAAATTGCAAGAGTGGGTTTTTTGAGATAGACACTCTCCCATGAGCTGTAGCTAATGAACGTTAAGGAAACTGCTGATTGTTACCCTAAGTAATGTAAGTTTTATGCATGACATCATTTGTACGACTTTACATTCTTGTTTTATTTTTTCATCATTAAATAAAAATTCACGGTTCAGCACTACATGATTGCTAGCTGGAATTGCGGTTAGTGTTTCAAACCACTTTTTAAACCACTTTTTAAATTACTGTATAGCAAATTTCAAAAACTGTGCATCCGGGATTTCACCAAAATGAGATGCAGGATTCGGGAAAACGCTTGCAACCTTTTTTTGTTTTAGCCGCAGTTAAGAGTCCTTATGCAAAGGCCTTGCTGTTTCCTTGAAAGTCAGCATTGATGCTATCTACAGGGGTAACTCTTTGAATCATTCGTTTCGACTGAACCGAAATTTGTCCCGCGACCTCGAAAGTCAAGGTTCCTAAGAGCTGACGTGCCCTCTACTGACGCTGATGATGATTTTTTGGCACAAAAAACAATAAACTAAAGATACACTTTGAAAGTGCGATTTTAAAATGACCCCAGGTAAACTGAGAGTTTATCAAAAGTCGCGAAGTTTGGTGTTCATGGCCTGAACAGTTTTGAAGTTATTCAACTTTTTAGCGAGGAGGGAGGGCCGGCTCGAAAGCCCCCTGGACTGGCTAGGGGCTGAAACTGTATAACGTACATGTTTAGCACTAATCGCTTGTTTCTCTTAAGCCACTGAAACAGCCAAACGACCAAAACACATCAGTCAAAAAATGAACACCGCAACAAGTTGACACAAACTAATTTCTTGCTAACAATGAACGTGGACATGCCATTTGCACAGTGCTGTCGATTGACTACAACTACCAGAACCATTCGCAGTTTAGTTTTCTTGCGCAAATTACGTTGATTATAAGCCATCGAAGCAAGCCTCACTGAGATAACTAAGCTAAGTAAGCATGAATTAAATTAGGCATTTTACACGCTGATAGGTGCCAAGTGACCGAAAGATTGCGTAGCCATTTGCAACCGAGCGTAATGAATTCAATGAGCAGCTATGAGTGAAAGCCGATGGTGCATTGTGGCGTAATGAAGCCAAGAATATACTGTGCTGTGCTGTACTGTGCTCTTACTGTACTTTGCATGCACGAATTGAAGTGATTAATGTTTAGTTTAAGGCGCTCGACGACATTTACCCGTAGTTTTTGAAATAAAGATTTTTCTTGCTCATATTACGTCGAGAGCATCATTGTAACGCATTGGCACCGGCACGTGACATCCGTGGTTTAAAAGTCCCCCGCTTTCCAAGAAATATACAATTTCGCATGATTCCTTGAAGTGTTTGAAAGGACTGTTGACTCATTTCTTTGCGGTAATCAGGGAAATTATGTCACTCTGAGCTTTGCTCTCATTTTAAGCATCAGGAAAGAGGTGACAAAATAACAAGTGATGATGGCATACTACATAATAAGCAACTGGCAGTGACTGTCGACTAATTCTCCGAAAAGAGGTACGTAATTTCATTTTTATTCTTCGTTCTCAAAATTTAGTTACTTTAGAAACTAAACCCTTCATTCTCTTGTAATTAAGGGGTTTGCCTAGTATGTGAAAATAAATGTTGAATTCAGTCTCGAAATCTTACCATCGATAAACGACGATCGATTCAGTATGGTGCCGTGCATTCACGCACGATCATGCTCAATCGGCAGTGGGATCGATGCGGAAATGGATGCATGGATTTTACTGTATACTGTGTGTCAAATCTGTGATCTAAAACCTAAATGTTGAAGCTGTTAAACCTTGATACATCATAAAATGTTAAAAGAAGGTGTTCAGAGAACAGAATACACTGAGAACGAATCTGATCTTGAGTTCCGGGATTAGTGCATTTACAGTTTCGTTTTAGGCATCTTTTCCAAAACAACTGAGCTGAAACATTTTTCCCGGAAGCCTTTGAGTTAAAAATCTTTTCAAAGCGGGAGAAAACAATCCATTGTCCTTTCCATTCGTTGAAACATACCGTTTTATTTACGCTCATAACATCCTGGATCGTTACTATATAATTTTCAGACATTAACTGCAAATACTAACTATTAAAGATATCACAGCTCTTACTGGAACGTAACAGCCACTATTCACAAGGTCACGGTCTTCTGTTTAGTATGTTTTGCGTGTGGCTCAATCAGTGTAGTAGAATTATATGGATGCGAAATCAAAGATTCACGGTTGAAAAGAATAACTAATCAGGGAACAGAATGTGTTACACTTTCTTAATGTGTTGGATACACGTTAGTGGCCAAAGATCCCGAACCTTGTTTTCCTGATTCTTTGTTGTTTTCCCGCGTCTCAGGCCGTTTTGAAGCGTTCTCGGCGAGTTAGCGCTATGTTGCTGTTCCACTGCCAAGAGAAAGACGCTTCAAAACGGCCTGAGACACGGGCAAACAACAAAGTATACAACAATGCAATAAGTTAAGTCGATTTTATTTAAAAACAACATTTCATCTCTCTTAGAAGAAAAACCGTTTACATCGACATACAGGCCTTCCAAATAACCGTTTGTAACACAACACCGCTCGCAAGCAAGAGTCACGTCCGCGTTTCTGTAGTGAGCTTGGGCCGCCTGTGTTCACCCAGGTGGATAAATGGGCACCGGCAACATACTGCTGGGGACTAAAACCTTGAGATTGACTAGTACCCCGTCCGCGGGAGGGGGGGGGGGGGGGGGAGGGGGAAATAGCAATACTCCTAGGTAGGCTTCATACTAAGGAAACCGAGATAAACTCCGGACCTTTGGGCCTTTGGCTTGTGTGCGCCTTTACCTTTTTTTAAACTATTTATAGGATTAAAACTAGCGATGGCATACTACTTCATTCCCCCTCGCAAAAGAGGTGTCACCGGTGCACCCTATACTCACATTTATGTTGCACACTTTGTATTGAAGTAAAAATAAGCTAGACGCTCAAAATTTAATGTTTATTATTTTCCTTGAAACTGGTCCTCTCTTCATTTTAATTGTCCAGGACCATGACCAGTTTTGCTGGCTCTGCGATAGCACAGGGACCCACTGTTGGACGAATTGACTTGTGGTCAGATTGGCAACCGACTGCCAGTCAGCCAAGATGGTTACTTCTCTCAGGAGCATCCAATCCACCAGAAGACATCGCCATTTCCAAAAGAAGAACTCGAGATGCTCCTGGCGACAGAAGTGGTACATTTCTTCCAGGGGTTTCCCATGATTTAACTAATATGCAAGATACGGTACTAGTCAAAGCTACGTTTTCTAACATCCTAATGAATTTGAAATTAACCAAGTCTGTTGCTCTCGAAAGTATTCGCGAATTATTTGCTGACTGCCTAAGCAGAAAGGCTAAACCTATGATATACTATACTGGGCATGGCGAGATTGGCACTGGAAACTGGTGTTTTGCTGATGGGAAAATCACTATCCAAGAAATTTTGAATCTGGTGCCTGGAGGCTGTTTTTACCCAATGATATTCAGCGACGCCTGTTACAGTGGCCATTGGGCAAATTTTTGTCTCAGAAAAGGAATTGGTGGTTTTCATTGCGTGGCAGCATGTCCAGAGTATTCAACTGCTTTTGATACTAAAGGTAAGAAAATCATGGAATTATCAATATTCAGTCACTTAGAAATAAAGTCTGTTAAAGCTAAGTATCAATGTCAACATATATAATTCTATAAAATCTACGGAACGACGTAGGCCAAGGAAAGAAGCTTCTGCTACTACGCTACTATTGCTACTGTTCATGCCACTGTGTTTTCTATTGAGTTTAAATATGGCTAGTAGTTAATCTGATAACGTCGACAAAGCTATATTATCCTTTAAAATTTTCAAAACTGTCCAATTAATTAATTTGGATAGTTTCAGATAAAAATTTCTTTACGAAAGGGCGAACTGTTAAATTTAAGAAAAATAGGACTGTTTCTGGAGCCAATCTAATGAAAGAAAAGACAATAGGCTCTAGAAACTGGCCATTTAGTGCAAAGTCCCAGTGACAACGTGCGAGAAAATATCGTTGGCTGACGACGATTCGTCGTTAGAAATCTAGCCAATAATTATAAATAAAGAACTAAATACATGCAGATTTTTACCAGACACGAGAACGAGCTATTGGGAGCCTTTGCGCAGACGGACTACCGGTATATCGAGTTCTTTGTCTGGCGGGGTCTTGATCGACTGACAAGTCCCAATGCAACGCAGGCTAGAAAGTAACAAACTGTAAGATTCTGGTAGTTTTAGTCAAGTAACGTCATCGTAAAAATGTCTTCCTGAGGTGTCTCCAAAGATACGTTTGAATAAATTGTTTTTTTCGATAAGTAAAAAATTCTTTATGTTGGTCAATGGTACTGTAAAGCAATCTGACTTTTGTCATAAATAAAATAACAATAATTCCGTTATTGAATTTACCCTCGGCAGTATTTATAGCACTAATGGTAGTGGGGCCGAGCAAATTCCTGAAACAAACAACTTAAGCTCAACGGGGTTAAGAATCCCAGCTGGCTATTTTTACAAGCATGGCCGAGGATTTGAACTAGGGACTACCGAGAGCAAATCCAGCTAGTGGTCAGGGAGGGACTTGAAATTAGGGCTTTCGATTTGCAAGTCCAGTGCTATAACCATTTGGCCACGCTGCCTCTACCTCATTTGAAGGTTCGGGGACATGAGCATTTTAAATAATGGCTATTTAATTCATCTTCTGATTGAAATCCTTTAGGGCAAGGTGGAGATTTTACCTTGTTCATGACTGGAAAGAAACAACGTCCTATCACGGAACCAATGTACAGCGGGGGAAATCTGCTCGACTTTCCAGTAAGTGCTGGATATGACGAGATTGATTATACTGATTTCATTAACAGCTACATGTTCAACTCACAAGGAATTGTCATTTCTCAAAGCATGCATGATGGCTACCTCTCTGCATGTTTTGCAACTACCAGTCTTTACAGACCCAGACCCTTGCTCACGTGGTGGATTGCCAGAGATTATGATACTTTCATTTCTTTTGTCAAAGAGCAATGGCAGAAGTCAAAAAGAATATATTCCATCGCATGCGATGAAAGGTTTGGATTTGGAGTATTTCTTATGGAAAATTTTGGCACAAATCAAGCAATTATAACAAATACATCTGATATCCAGAGGTTCGGGGCAGATGGTTTTATAATAACTGCCTGTGCAGCTCGGGGATCAACATTTTACATCACCATGACAAAAGGAACAAAAGAATATGGAGAGAAATCGCAAGTGTGGATTACAGGCAATACATGGCTTGAGGTTGACACAGAAATACGGAAAAGTTACCAGACCGGGAAAGTTATCACCGGTATATGTTACTCGACTGGGCTGGAGCAGTATTTTGTTGTGATGACAGAGATGCCACATGGGCAATGCTACGCCTGGCAAACGGACAGTACTAAAGAAGGATACTTCAAGAGAGAAAAATGGGTTAAAAAGAAAAGCGAGGAGGGATATTTTCTCACCATCATTTTCAACGATCCCACTGACGACAAGATTCTGTTTGTGATGACCAAGGATGGAAATATATCTGAATACACATACAAAATTAATCACAAGATGCAAAGTTAAGTTAAATTAGAAAAATTACTTTTAAAAGTAGAGTGATAAAGGTATACATTTTGTTTTGAAATTCTTCCAGTAAAAAGCTAATGAGGTCAATGCCATATTTTTTGGAACTATATTTCATTTCAAGATGCTAACGTTATTATCTGGAAATGAGCTAACTCTGACATTAGGCTTAAAAACATTCACGAATTAAAAATGTAAATTAACGGTAGGAAATAAGCCAGGGACGAAACAGGGCTGAGAAGTAAGAAACAGGCCGGGAGCCAAGTAAGACTCAAGTAAGAAAAGGTCGAAGTAACAGTGGAAGATTGAAAAGTACAACTGAGGAACAGTCCTAAACAAAATGGCAAAGTGTAACTTTTAGTTAAGTGACTGATTGTTTGCATGTAACTACTAAAAAAGGACTGAAACCACTGGGACCATTCTGCAACACTCCGAAAAACTCCAAGTCAAGTCAAAAGCACAAAGAGAGAGAACATAATTAACAGTCACAGAGCTAAAGGGAATCGATGTGGATGCCATCCCCACAACGTCTCCTTTTTTTGACATTTTTAGTAGCTGTTTTATTTATCCTTTGCTCGAATTTTGTCACAAGTTTAGTGATCAGTTACTATAGTTACAAGATATGACTTCATAATTAGTGGGTGACGTTAAGCCATCAGTTTTGAGTAAAAGTGTATGTTTTTCATCTTTCTTCAACGATAAAAGTAAAGCTTGTAGATAAAATAAAGCAAAGTGATGACTTCAGTTTTATTTTACATGTCAAGCACAAAAAATTAACAATTATCTTGGTTTTTTCCTGATTTCTATTCCTGGGTAAAAAATATCAAGATATCAAAATTGTAAGATATCAAAATTGGGTGAAAGTAATTACATTTTCTACGTAATTACATTTGCTACGTAGTAACTTTAAATACCGTAAAATTCCAAGCCTCGGGGCTTATATTTTTCAAAGGCCCTTTTTGAGGGGCTTATTTTTGGAGGGGCTTATATTCGGAGGGGCTTATCTACGTAGGGAAATTTGCGTTTCAAAACCGATTGGGCTAGCCTTATAGTTGGAAGTAAATTTACCGTTTTTGCTTTGTTTTACTTTGTATTTGAGGGCAATTTTTAATGTACAAGCCCGCGGAAAATAAACCGCATGCTAATCACGCTGCATTTTTAGAATCTCGCTCTGGTAAAGCAAGCTACTCCCAATGCTCTCTCGTGATGATCTGACAACGGCCGTGACGACTGACTGTGACTGTTAGCCAGTGTCCTGGTGTAGCGTGACTATGAAAAATAACCGCTGACCAGATTTGTGTACCTTGGTATCCAAGATGGCGACTTGATTAGTTTTCCGATCAGCTTCACAACTTTTCGGGAACTGAAAATGTTTATTGTTGGATTAACTGGTGGGATAGCAACTGGAAAAAGCACTGTTTCAAAGATATTCAAAGATTTGGGATGCCAGGTTATAGATGCTGATCAAATTGCTCGGGAAGGTAGGCGTTTTAAAGCAACAGGGCAGGCGATCCTGCAGCTCTTGGAAGACCTCGCGAGATTGGTTTGCAATGGAACCTACCCCGAAAACTAAAGGGTTGTGACCCATAGGGGTCCAATTAAATTAGAGGTTCTGAAGAGCAGGGCGGTGAAATAATAGCAGCTTACAGTGTGTCACTAGTTTGCCAGAAAGAAAAAGACTTACAAATGAAACGGGGGAAAAGGCACATTCCCTTGAAGACGTTTACCCTGGAGTCAAACATCTATCTGTGCAATTCAGCCAAGATAAAGAACAGATGCACAAACAAAACTCCTAGTTCTTGCAAAGGGAGTCATGCCTATTTGTCATTAAGTAATTATTCGCTGTGGCTATATGGCCGGTAACCGGTCAAGGTTTTCAAAACACTCAATGGCCGGCAGTCCTATATTCTCAGCAAATTTCACAAAATCGAAAGATTCTAGCTAATATAAACTATCATTTGTCGATTTAGAAAAGTCAAGCGATCCTGAAATGCTTTATAGATCTCAAGTCTAGTGTTTTGTTTACGCTGGGCTCAGAGGATGAAACCATGTTTTGTGACACTTCGAACTTTTTTCAGCTCGACTGCCGGTCAAGGTTTTCAAAACACTAAATGGCCGGCAGTCCTATATTCTCAGTGAATTTCACAAAATCGTTGACAAGATAATGTTGAAGTGTATTTCAGCTCCAGAAGCAGCAGACCCAACTAAGGCGTGGAGACTTTTCCCGCCGGTTTTCCGCAAAGGCCGTATGAAAGGTCAAGACATAACGGTCAAACGTCGCCTGCCACGCCATGCTTTAGAAAGAAAATAGTAACGAACATCCAAAGACTCGCGACCAACAAAAACATGATATAGAAATCCCACAAAACCAGCTGGTTTGATCAGGATCACGACATGTGATAGTTTAGATTAGCTAGAATCTTTCAATTTGGTGAAATTTGCTGAGAATATTGCCTAGTCCCTAGGCCTCATTATTATGCGAGGCCGATGCGTTTCGGGTCACGTGGTCCGAGAAAGTTTTTGAGGCCTAGAAAAACTCGGAGAAGTGGGGCGGAGCTTTTGGAAGCGGGTGAGCTGTCAATAACTTTTGCGCACTGATGAAAGATGTCCAGCAGCCATGGAGAGTACAGAGGAACAAGCATTTTTATTCTATGCACGTTTTCATTGTTGAAAGTCGTTTGGCCTTTCTTTTTCATTTATCTCATTAAACTAATTTGAACTTTATTTCATCTCAAAAACTATTTGTAGGCTAAGCAAAACAGCGTCGCAAAAAAATTATTTGATCAAGAATCTGAAGGTAAGCTTAAGAAATAAGTTTATATTTATTCTTGGATATGACAAACTATCTTTCGTTTCTCTATTTTCGCTTGCTCCCATAAATTTCTCGTTATCATTTCACTTCGAAATACTTTATGTAATTTAATTTTTGGATTTGGAAGCTTATCAAACTAATCGGACAGACTGTTGAATTTGGTCTCTAATTTTGGTAGAATGTCAACAAACTGCTGTTTCAAACCTTTTTATCAATAATTTGAAGATGGACTAAAAGATAAATTACTTGCACGTTATACAGTACTGTAGTATTCTTTCCGATTCAAAGTAATATTTTTGTTCTTTTATAAGATGAACCAGGTTAGTTATATGCTTTTGTAATAGTGTCAATAGTGCCGATCGTTAGCGAAGGATATTCACGCGCAAAGTTATTTATAGATTATTTCAGTTGACCGTGTGAACTTTTCAAAACTGCTCACGCATGCGCACTCCGGGATTGTCTAGGCGTCTCCCGGCTGTTCGTCTCGGATACGTCACTGAAATGCATTGACCAAGAGGGCCTGAAAAGACGCCGTACAGGGACTAGGCAGCTGGGAATATAGGACTGCTGGCCATTTAGTGTTTTGAAAACCTTGACCGGCAGTCGAGCTGAAAAAAGTTCAAAGTGCCACAAAACATGGTTTCATCCTCTGAGCCCAGCGTAAACCAAACACTAGACTTGAGATCTATAAAGAGTTTCAGGATTGCTTGGCTTTTCTAAATCGACATATGATAGTTTAGATTAGCTAGAATCTTTCGATTTTGTGAAATTTGCTGAGAATAAAAGAATGCTGGCCATTTTAATAGTGTTTTGAAAACCTTGACCGGCAGTCATGTTGAAAAAAGTTTCAAGTGTCACAAAACATGGTTTCGTCCTCTGAGCCGAGCGTAAACCAAACACTAGACTTGAGATTTATAAAGCATTTCAGGATCGCTTAACTTTTCTAAATCGACTTATGATAGTTTAGATTAGCTAGAATCTTTTGATTTTGTGAAATTTGCTGAGAATATAGGACTGCCGGCCATTTAGTGTATTCAACACCTTGACCGGCTACCGGCCATATAGCCACAGCGATAATTATTACATATGAAATGCTTTAAATAATTATTGGATGAGGTTTTTATGATATCTGTCAAGTCGAAGGCCGAGGTTGATAACACTTACCGAGACCTTGATTATTTAGGTTATCACAAAAACTGAATCTAGTAATGGTTTTTTTGTACATTGTTTTGAAGAACATAATGACTGACACACTGTTGCAAGGAACTTGAATTGATATATTTTTCATTGGGAATCATGCATTGTGTATGCAACCTACAGATTACTGGTAGTCAAGTCAGTTATCTGCTACCAGATAACTAACTAATCTGTAGGTTGCACTTATGATTCCTAAAATTAGGAATGGACCATTAGAAAAGTGATGAGGGGGGGGTAGGGCAAAAAAATCCCCAAAAAAATTTCCCCAGGAAATTATAAATAAAAAAATCTATTCCTACGGATTTTGGCCCACAAAAAAAAATATGTCCAAGGAGGATCTGTGCAGGTAAGACTATTAAAGAAAAACTATGAAGTAAATGACAAGTCCAGATTGGAAATAAAACATGATTTTTTTAATCTCAACATGACTCGTGAGTAAATATGATTAAGGACTACCTTGATAGATACAGTTGTAGGCCAGACATTGAAATTGAAGAGTTTAACATTTTACATGTATTATTCACAAATCTTTACTGACCAATCAACTGGGAACTTTTTGGAATAAAAGTTATCCTGTGTATTAATACATATTCACAAACCTCTTTGCAGTGAAGGTATGCGCTTTCCACAACAACATTATTAGTATTATACTGACTTTCTTTTTTGACAAAAATTAAATTGAACAACCCAGACACTCCTCCTCTACAAAAATCCTGCATATGTGGGCCCCAGTCAGGTGAATATATTCCAGATCAACTATGAGGTGAATAACTGAAAATACAGGCAAACGTTTCTGGACAAGTTTGATCTTTCCTCCTAGTACCAGGGCTGTCACTAAGGTTTCAAGTTGCCGGGTAAATACAACAAGTAGGCAGGGAATTAAAAAGCAAGGGATTTCTTTTGCTTCTATTTTTCTTCTATTTTCCTACGAAAGTAGGCGGGGGCCACGTTCTTAGTAGCTGGGGGAAATCCCTGGTCCCGGCATCTTAATGACAACCCTGTAGTACTAGCCTGTTAAATATCTTAGCCAAGTCTTAATTGTGTGACCTTTAGTAACTACCTTTTATAATAGATTTAATATGTGTTGCTAGTCATCAGTTCCTTTGAACCCGATAAAAACTGTTGTTGTAATACATCCTTTTTTTACTTCATTCATCGTGTCAAAGGAACCTCACCTACTTTCTAGTCTATTTACGAATTTAATTGACGTATTAAATTCTTGTTATTATTCAGTGTAAATGTGAGATATGAAACATATGAAAGTTTCACCTACTGAAAAAAAATGAACATTCCAGCCATTGAGTAAAAAAAAAAAGATTTCCATTTGACATGTACGAAATAAAAAAATACTTGTATCTCTTAAAATACCCCCCCCCCCCCATCACTTTTCTAATGGTTCACCCCTTAGCTGTAGGCTCTTACCCAATGAGAAGGCAGATAATGAATACAATGTATAATAATTTTACTTATTAGTTGTGAAACCTCATCAGCCAGCATGGAAAAAATTGGTGGAGAATTTTGGAATTGACATATTACTTCCAAATGATGAGATCAACAGGGAGAAGCTGGGGAAGATTGTCTTTGGTGATGCTGCTAAAAGGCGTGTACTTAACAAGTGCACTCACCCTGCTATTTATCAGGCAATCTGGTGGAAACTTGTCAATTACTTTCTTAGAGGTATGAATTATTGCAAGTGCCAATTATAAGCATCCCCCCACCCCTGGATATAAGCCCCCCCTATAAATCAGTGAATTTGATTTATTATGATGATTTGAATCTTCATGAACAACCAGTAAATGCAAGATATATTTTAATCACCACTGCTATAGCTTGTTTCGAAGGGCTTTTTCTGTTCCAGTTATAAGCACCTAAGATATACGCCGTTCCATTTACAAGGCCTCCTAAAACCCCTTATGAAAATGTATAGGACCGGGGCTTACAAGTACATGCGGCACAGTAATTAATGGTTAGTAAAAGAGGCAGCATAGCCAAGTGGTAAGAGCTTGGAATTGTAATCCAGAGCCCGCAAGTTCATTCTCGGTAGTCCAAATTTCAACTCCTCAGTCATACTCATAAATAGCCAACTGGTTTGCCTCCAGCCAGTTAAGATTTTTAGCCTTGGGAGCCACAATAAAAACTGCTGGTTTATCAGTAATAATGTGTTACCCCTATAAAGTCAGTTTTTTAATTGCATGTTCTTTATGACCCTACATGTCAATTGTTTGAAGAAAAGTTTTTGCTTGTTTGTTTGCTTGTTTTTCTGATGCAACACTGGCCTATTAGCTCTTAAGTGCTGAGTAAACTTCCTCCAGTATTGGTTGTTGTTTCTCACTTTTTCAGTTGCTGCCATACCTCCATACAAAGAATGCCTCTCAGTGGTTGATTACAGGTGGTTTCTCACTGCCTTCGCTCCTTGGCTCCTCCCACATCATTTTTCTTTTTCTTCCTCTGTTCAGCTTTTGCGTGGCTGAATCTCTTAATTTCTGAACCACAAAAGAAAAAAAAAACGCCAGCTACACAGGCTATCTGTTGACAATGAAGTGGCAATGTTGAGAGAAGCAGTCTCAATTTTCGCTAAATTTTTATTTTCTGTCCACTTCTAAAAGAATTTGTCAGCATTTTTGAAATGTTTATGTCAATTTGTTATAAGAGCAGACTTGTGATTTCCTTTAAGGGGGCACTTTCATGTCTACCTACAAGGTAAGAGGAGGCTGCACACCAAAACGATGGGTTGGAAGCCGGGGGCGGGGGTGGGGGGTGGCGGTGGGGTGTACGGGGTATATCAAAGCAGAATGCACTACAAAGCGAAATGTTCATGGGAGAACATGGGTCTTGGAAAAATTGTCCTTTGATATTGAGGACTCTGAAACATTTGCAGTGGTAGAAAAGAATGCTACAGCAGGAAAGGACATACCACATTTATTGGCATAAGCGCTCAACCTCGAATTAGCGCCCAACTCGAATAAGCGCCCATCCTAAAAGCAGAAAAAGTTAACAAGCGCCTTTATCCCGTCTGAGTTGAATTCTTGGAGCCTTAACACGCGTTTAGAAAGAGAATGCAAGATTCGAGAAGATATGTAGCAAGAAAGTTGTGCTGCGCGTGCAAAATCGTTGTTTGGCTTTTTGATCTTATTTCTTTTTTGACGTTTCCTTTGACGTCGCCGTTGTCGTTGCGTTGCTAGAGCTCGCCAATAGGCTGATTTAGCAACAGAACGGGAACGTCAGTTAACGAAGGCGCGCAAATCAAACAGCTGGCTTGAACAATGGCTGAGCGGCAAACTGGGCACCGGAAGTAGAGTTTAGTCCTTTTCGCGTGCTTTGCCGTCGTCAAATGACGTTCCCGTTCTGTTGCTAAATCAGCCTAATGTCCTTCAAAAGGGGTCGAAAGGAAGACGTACCAGCCCATTCCTTTGCCCTGTTGGCCGCGCGAAAACTGGGTTACAGCTCACAGTAGAGTCCAGGTTTACCGAGCCGAGAACGCCAAGGGGCTAGGCTGAAGACACACTTCTTAAGGCACGCTTTTTTTTAATCTGTTTTATAGGTGAGAGGTTTTTGGTTCTTGACTTACCTTTGTTGTTCGAATCAGGAGTTGCACTGTACGTAACGAAAGAGGTTATTGTAGTATACTGGTAAGGTATATTGGTGAAGTTAATCACTAAATACCCGGTAACCTTTGCAACGCTAGCATCAGTACCAGCACAGCTAGTAGCATCTTTATCACCTACACGAACAAGATGCATATGATCAGCTTGTAAAATATTGTAAAAATGAAATTGAACGGCGGATTTAGGAAGCTTGGAAACACAGGGCGATAGCAGTCGTAACTAGAAGGCAACACTGATTTAAATGTCTTTATAGAAACATACAAAAATCCCTTTGTTCTTGTTTATCAGAATACCTTAACCTTTTGATAATGTTGAAGCTTATTTCTCGTGTAGTGAATTTTGCGTTTATATGTATTCTGGTGCTATTGCGTGCGTCGTAAATATAGTCACAGAAACAGATTTATGTTCATGTTAATTGTATCAACTCGAAAATTGACTATTAGATCGAAAAAAAATGTTGCATCACGTTTTACCTCACGATTCATCCTCTGTTTTATCTTTTTTTTTTTTCAGTGACCGGGATACTCAGATGAAACGTTTAATGGAAAGGAATAACTTTAGTCAAAGTGAGGCTGAGCAAAGAATAAACGCTCAAATGTCATTAGAGGAGAAGTGCAAGCGGGCCACTTACGTCATAGACAATTCCTCCAGTCGCGAGAGAACTGGTGAACAAGTAAAGAAGCTGTGCGAAAAGTTCAACAGATCTTATGCCTACCTCCCTCTGCGAGTTTTCAGTTTATGTGTTGTTTGTTTTGTCGTGTGGCTGCTTGTACGGATGGTGAAGCTATACAGCTGACAATGAATTTATTGTACTATTGACAATTGAAAAGCCTCCCGGCTGGGAAAGCTAAGGTGTTATGAAGTCCCAAATCTACCAATTTTTCCAAGAGCCTGACATGACCGATAAAGAAACAAAGTTACCGATGTAACCTAGCCTCTCGACGCAAGTGTTGAGACCTATAGGGGCCTAGTGAAATTAGGATTAAAAGAGCTGGGACACAGACGCACACACGACCGCGGACAACACGGCCGGCATTTTTTAGACAAATTTGATAATCCACATTGTACAAGTGTGCCCTATCAAGTCAGCCAAAGAGATTTGTAACAATTATTGTATTTTGTGGATGACTTAGATCTGACAAAATATTGTTTATTGAACGTGTATAATTTTTAAATATTGCAATTATTCTCAACTACGTTTTGTTTTTTTGTTTAAGTTAAAAGAGTCTTTTCTTCCTTGTATGGGTATTAGTTTGAGATTTTATTGGCTTGGAAGTAGTAGGAACAAGGCGCTGAGCAACGCTCTTCGTAACCTGACACCAAGGAAGAAAAATCGACATCTTCGTGGCAACGTACCTCGTTCACCTCGAACCACTTTTGTTTTTTTTAGTTCCTTAAGACCATACTTTTAAGTAGTACGTGTTAAAGCACGTTCTACAAACCCCGATTAAAAAGTGCTATGCCATGGCAAGTTTTATTTTTTGGGTCAAGCCATCGCTAAAATTAAATTATCCGTTGTCATTAGTTTGATATACCTAGGAACCTTAAAACAAATATGTCAATCAAACGATGTTCTTAGAGAATTATATTTTTCACGCAGTTTTGAATCTCAATAATTTTGGAATTACTAGATCAATTCTCAATTGCCCATAGTCGACGTTTTTTCGCAGACTGGGAGTCTCTGAGTAGCTGGTATAATATTTCCTACTTCTCACTAAGGGCAAAATGTTGGCTTAGGGGAGGGCTAGGTAGACAATTTCCCAGAAATGTATAGTGACAGAGGCTCTGTTTTTATCACTGATATAGCCAGGTATTAAATGTAATAGGCCTTTTTCAAAGACACCACAATCCTCTTTGTCTTCTCTCCAAAATTTTTCATAAACATGCATAGTTCTTCGTTTTTCGATAAATGGAACTGATTTGTACAAAATGGTAAACTATTGTAGATTCGGGGACGAATTTTACTATTCCTGAAAATAAGGACAACTAATTGTATGCAAAATTTTGGAGGGAAAACAAAGAGATTGAGGTATTTTTGGTAAAGACTCATTGCTTTGTATGCATAAGATTGTAAATCCTTCAGATCAGAATGAATAGGCAATTTTCTATAGAGGATTCAGCCGTTGATCCGTAATGTGAGAAGTGGGGGAAGGGGGTTGGGGATTAGAGCAATTGGAGAATTTTCTTGTGAAAAAAGCTTATAGAATGAAGTGAGCTTTTTTTATAGATTTTGATTCGGCTTGCAGACTTGCCGATCGTGGAATCAGGCCCTGAGAGTGATTATAATTAAGGGTAAGACTGATTTCGAAAGACCTGTACGCTATGAAGAATTTGCTCTTTCTGCGACTGTGAGTCTTTTAACCTCTCGAAAAATATATCACGCACAAGCTTGGAAAAAATACGGATGTACAAGGAGATTCCAAGTTTATAATAACGTGGATACTCAAAAATATTAATCCTGAACGCCGGGAAAAATCCTACGGATCGCTTGAATTCATGAAGCATTAATTTCCCCGAGACAAGCGAACGATTTATTTATTTATTACCCTTAACCTTAAAACTCGTACTAATGTGTTTTAACGGGTTCTCGTTGGTGTAAGAACCACCAACAGGTATAAACGTTGGCAGGCAACAACGAATAGGCAGGAGTCCCTTGGCACTGCGCGCTGACTTTGTTCCAAGTTAACATACCTGATAAAAAAAAATATATATGAGCAATTTAATTTCATACCCTGGACGAAAAAAAATGGATTTGAACAAATGAGCTCCTTGCAAGATTGCAAATATATTGCAGAAATATAAAAACTGAGGAGTAAATCTGGGGCAAAGATGTGCTACATTTGCATAACAGATCTAGAAACACCGGCGTTTATCCCGACCCGACTCTCGGGCCCGACAGACCACTCCTGGGTCTCTTAACTTCCTGGTATGCGGGAGACATACAGTGCGTAGTGGCGCGGAGGAGTACTGTGACAGTTTTTTTATTTAACGCATAGTCTGCGACCAGGTACCCTGCTAGCAGAGTCGCTTCGATCTTTCCCTGATAGGTCCGTCGGGAAAGTGGAAGCGACTCAGGAGACTCTGTCCGCAGGGCAGGGACCAGGTTCTGTAATGGGAGAAAAAAGGCGAAAGAAAAACAAAACAAAACAAAACAAAAAAGACAGTGTCCCAAGCTATTTTAAAGCAAGGAAGAACTCTTTTCTTTTTAAGATTCTCTGTTAAGAATGTAAGATCATGGCCGTATGATGCATGAACCAATCAAAGAAGAAAATACCCATTGCGAAATCTTTCTTTTTTTGGTAAACCTCTTTTCTATTATTTTTATCTCTCCATTAAAAGTTTGATGGTTTCAGTCAACTGTTTGCTTATAAATCCCGCCGCGAATAAATGACTTAAAACTTAAATCC
This sequence comes from Porites lutea, assembly GCF_958299795.1. NCBI lineage: Eukaryota > Metazoa > Cnidaria > Anthozoa > Scleractinia > Poritidae > Porites > Porites lutea. The sequence goes on along the minus strand of NC_133203.1, from coordinate 30,828,821 downwards.
GGTGAACTGGATTTTATTCTATTATCATTGGGGGTAATTAACGTTTTTTTTGTCGTGAACCGGGGAGCCCTGATCAGTAGTGTATGAAGTGTATGACATTGGCTTCTGGTGTAGTACATAGCCAATCTTTTAGGTTTTCGAGGATTGCATACGTGAGAAAACATTCGCTCCTCTTTCTATACCTCTTAGTGGCAACTACATCCTGTCACTTAAAAAACGTACAACAACTACCCATGGTCTTATTTCCTCTTCTGACTTAATTTGCAGCTAAGCAGAGGAGAGTCGCTAGCTGACTTCTTGCTTCCATATACTTTTTTCTTTCTCGATGCGGGTGAATGATTTTTCTAGTAATATAGAGATTTACTGTATTTCTAGTCTCTATTAAGTGTAAATGTCTTATGTTCTTGTAATGCATGTAGTGTATTTTTTCCCCTGACACGTAGCTCTCCTACCATCCCCTCCCCTACATCTGTTTCTTTCCCCCGCCTCCCGGCGAAGATACCGATTTTGCGCTTCACTGGCTTCTCAGTGTCCAAAGCTTTTTTTTTCTTTAGAGGTGATCGCTGACTGATAAGGGCAAAAGAAGCAAAAAAAATAAAAGTGATATCACGTTCAGCCAAAGTTCACTCAAAATATTCAGGTTGATTCGTCGGCAAATCCTTTCGAATTAACATGATATCATTTCCATTTTATTGTTCACTCACCACTGCATGATCAAAGAGGCCGAATATACATGAAATTGTATAAAACTTCCCAAATGCTTATTATTATTATTATTACCATTAGTTGTCAAATTATTATTATTTTTCACAATTGCCTGGATGCCCCATGTATTTTCACAGAGTCGCTGAAAATGACTAACGAAACTGACGAGAGCATCAAAGCGGAAGTGGCTTGGGCAGGATTCCCCGAATTAGAGGATAGGAAACTGGGTACAAATCGGTCGATCACACTTTTGTCACGAGTTTCGAATCAGGCCATCTGATACCTTGACAGATCCCAAGGAGGTATAAGGGGAATTGGCGTCTCTTCAACTTCTGCCTTCTACCTACATCTCCAAGCAGTGAGCGGTGTTTTCAAGGTAGGTATTTCGCTCTATGAAAAGTAATTTGAAAATTTACATCGCACGGACAACAACTTTGGCAATGAATAAGCTTATATATAGTCTACTCCATAGCTTGCATGTCAGGTCGATTTCTTGCAACTTATAAACGTTATAGCTAAATGATCTGAATGCTTATATAAGCTACAGTTGTCTCGTCATTGAGTTACCAACAATATAATTTACAATTTACAATTTTCAGTTCATAAATTTGATATTTGAATGGTCTAAAATGTGGTTCGTTTGTGCATACGGAAGGGAAGTAAGCTTATAAATTGATAATTATGTTAGGTTTGCATACTCTTTGAATCTATTAATAGCTACATTACCAATCGTTTTCGAGGCGGAATTTTACTTTTCGAAACTGCATGCTGAAAACTTTTGTTTGTCAGGATGGGAATTCTCTTACCTAAGAAATTACACCTTTTTCTCGCCAGCTCCAGTTACTGCAAAGACATTTCTAAGGAGGAAAGTTTGCGAAATTTGCTTTGATCGTTTGGTACAATGTGTATGGCATGTCCTTCTCGGTTTACCTGCACAAAAGCTATAACGTTTTTTAGTTTAAAAGAGCTTCAATAACACATCATTTCATCCATATTAACCTTTCTTGGACGGGGGTAATAAAATTCAAGTGCTCCTAACGCTTCATTCAAAGGCCGAATAAAAAATATAGTTCAGTCAGGATGAGTAGGAGATAAGAACCAAACTATTAGCCTGGAATAACTTTGAGGAAAAGTGTACAATTTGTTATCAAAGAAGTTAAATGCGTACATTCAGAGATTTGAATGTTAAAATAATTTCGATACTGAAAACCCTTGTACCCTCACCAGTATTTGCTCCAAATCCACTTGAGGACATTATTACAGTGTACAAGAAACAAGGGTTTTAACCCCATCTGGACTAATGTGTCAAACATGAGCTTTGTTTCTGTTGATCCCTTAGTACTATTAATATTTTTAAATGCTTTGGGGGCCTCACTCCCATATCAAACAGTCCAGCCAAAATGAGCCAGCATGCAGCTGGCAATTTTGCTGCTTTCAGTGGAATAATATTTAATTTGCCAGCTGCCCTTTACCTATTCTGCTCCACCCGCCCATCTAGTATTTGCATACTCTAAATCCTCTCACAACTGTAAAGATATTAATACAATAAAAATGAAACATAGGGTTCTCTACTTGGTAAACACTTCATATGGGGTAACCTGTCAAACATAAGCTTGTTACTGTTAATCTTTAAGTAATCTCTTTTCCTTTTCTTTCCTTTTTTTTTTCTTTTTTCTCTTTTTTTTTTTTGGAGAGGAGGGAGGGTTCCCTATAAAACACCCCATTCAGAATATTTGCAAAACTTTAACATGTTGTCAATGGAAACTTTCTTCAGGAAGCAAACAGCCCACAAATCATTCAGAATATTTGCAAAACTTTAACATATTGTTAATGGAAACTTTCTTCAGGAAGCAAACAGCCCACAAATCATTCAGAATATTTGCAAAACTTTAACATGTTGTCAATGGAAACTTTCTTCAGGAAGCCAAACAGCCCACAAATCATTCAGAATATTTGCAAAATTTTAGCATGTTGTTAATGGAAACTTTCTTCAGAAAGCATAACAGCCCACAAATCATTTGAAAATGTAAAGTAACGAGAAATTTACTACCAATTTGTTTTCCACTGATGGATGCTGTCAGAATATGCTAATGACTTATTCCTAATTTGGATAATGAGACTCATCAATGCTGTGTCACCATGTGGTTGTATGTTTACTCAACAAGTCATGCAAAATGTTGAGTTGAAAACCTGCAAACAAATTTGCAGCGAATATTCACCAAAATAAAGGGCTTTGAAGGCCAGATACTAAGCAAAGAAGGAAATCACTGCATTTAGAAACTGGGATGTGTGGCCCACATCCTTCTTGGTGAATTGCAGGCACACTGATTCTTTCTGTTTTCTTGTCTTAAGGACGTTTGCGCGAAAATCTTCTAACATTGATTTTTTTCTGAAACTTTTCACCAGTTTGAGATTATGGGTTACTCATGTCAAAAATGTAAAAAAATTGGGGGGTCACCGAATTCGTTTCGGAGATATGATGTTCAAAAGATCACCCAAAATTTGAGAAATCGGGCTTCGTTACTGCATACCGATAAAGTGCCTGTTTGTGCAAAAATTTTATAAATCCCTGAATTGAAATTTTATCTGCCAAATATAGTTCTTGTGGATCCATAAACAAAATTCGGTGAACTAAAAAACTTCCTCAGAGTTGGTTTTATCATTTAGCGGACACATTTCTACTCTCCTAACAGCTGCACGAATGCCAAAATTCGACGCCGCGTACACAGAAAAATTGGAAATCTTTCACCTTCCCACATTGATTTTTTGTTCATTTTTTCACAATCTATCGGAAAGTGGAAGAGAAAGTGGTCTACCGAAAAAAAATGGGGTGTCACCGACCATTTAAGAAAGGAAATTGCAAGCGAAGTTAACGCAACGGCTACCAGCCCTATATGTGCTTAGACAGCTTTCTCAGCGCGCGCGCTCGATGCATGACGTGGCGTGATATTGCGCGATGAATTATGTGCGCAGTAGGGATGCGCAGAAACAATTAGCGCGAACGTCCTTAATATTGGCATTTATTATGCTTGTTATCCTCCATTATCCTTCAAAATAATAATAAAATGTTTTTGTATTCCGTCAAAATTTATCATTGCAAAAGCTGCCAAAAATCCCTCTAATATCGGCCTTCCATTTTTCTAAGTTTTCACAAAATCATTGCATGATATAGCCAATATTATTGGCTAATTATATATCTTTGTACACATGTACTTTCTGTGTGCCAAATTTGGTTAGCTATCAGAAGTAACATGATGATTTTTTTGGAATTTGTTTTCGGATTACCCTCTGAATTAGTTGGATTTTTGTGACATCTGTCAAAGAGTGTTAAGAATGTGCTATAAATGCCTGGTTATCTAAAGTTTCTTGTTTGGGAGGGACAATATTTAGATGAGAACTATAATATTTTTGTCCAGCTTATGATATATTAACCTTGACTTGTATAAAGTGGTCACCTTTGGGATTTCATGATCTACAATCGTAGTTAGTAACTATTATTGGTATCATTATTTTTATTATTATTATATCTTGAGTCATTATTGTTATTGATATAAAGGTTAATTAAATAGACCCCTTTTATAGTCTCTTGTTCCCCCTGTATGTACTGGGTACAGCTGTAGCTCTTGTGCAGGCCCGAAAACCAAACCACGCATAAAAACGGTGATTTTAGTGTGATTTCTGTAAAAGAGGGACACTGTGCCTCTATGATCCTGAAGGTGGAGCATCACATAGCGGATAGGTTCTGTGCCCCTTTTTGTGGCAGTGTACAGGTATTTGGACTGTAGTGGAACTCATGTAAGTTGGAGTTAGGATAGGAACTCACTGCATGAGAGGGAGGTGTCACTGGGATCCTCTGGGCTGACAGCTGACTGTTCCTGCATGAATTTCAATGTGTAGGAATGACTTGTTCCAGTTGTGGGCCCTCACTGCTCATACTATATCAGATGACTTTTCATATTGACATGAAAATCTCTCTGCTATAGCCTGAGCTTCTCTGTTTTGTTTTCCTAGTGTAAGTCTCAAGGGAATTTCCCCTTTGTTCATGTAAATTTATAAATTAAAGTGAAATTTGTGAGTAGCTCTTTTCTGGATTATAATCACATGACCTATTAGGGAAAACATGGCTGCCATTATTATTTTATTATGTCTGAAATATGCAAGCCAATATGGAGGCAATGATTTTCTGTTTCCCTTTTTCCCCTTGAAAAGTAGAGTGGGGGTGGGGGGGGGGGGGGGGGGTCATGCTCATACTGGCTGGGGAAAATCCTTGACCCCTGGCCCTAAGTAAAAGTACTAGGGAAAACAAAACATCCAAGTTAAAGAGCTAAGGCAAAAGAGGTCTATTGTTATAACTTATTATTATCATTATTAACGTTGTCCTTATTATTAATATATATATTTTTTCAATTGTTTGTTGGCAGATGAAGTGGCACATAAGTGTGTTATCACTTATTAGTTGCTCTGTGATCCTTGTTTGTGCTGAAAGTAACGAGTGTCCTGATAGTAAGGCTGTTTGTCCTGAAGCCACCACTTGTTGCCAGTTGAATAACAACACGTTTGGTTGCTGCCCTGTTGAAAATGCAGTCTGCTGCAAGGATTCCATGCACTGCTGCCCTGTTGGATATTCCTGTGATATAGAGAAAGGTGTTTGTAAGCTGGAAGGCAAGTCTGTGCCTTTGTTGGAGAAGGTCCCTTCAACGCCAGTTTCTGTAAGTTACAGTGGTGTACCTCTACATAGTGCGAGCGTGATCCTCACTAAGCCAAAATTTTATCTACATGTAGCTGGTATTTAGGCTTACTTACAAACTTTCAACTGAGATTAACAGGCTGATTGAATACCTTCGCAGGGCCTTCGGTAAATAACAGCTTTCGTATTAATGTAAGGCCATTTGCTTTTCTTTTTATTTTCCTCATACTTGTGAGGTGTTCTGTTAATTACCCTGCTCCGTCCTCCCTTTGGTAAGTAAAACAGCAGTGTGACGGTGCCTGCCTTGGGTAGATGCCACTTATAGGGTTGTTATGGGTATGCCATACACTTAAACACTTGGCTGCAGTTCTTAGGGTTGGATCCACCAACTTCTTGGACACCTCGCTCTGCACTCATCTTTAGTTTAACAAAAAATTGAGTCAAAACATCAATGAATCACCCTGGTCTAGGTCACAAGTTATAAATTTGTCTGTTTAATGAAAAGGTACCTCCTTAGTGATTATGTTATTTCATGTCAAAGTAAGTGTAAGTAGCAAAGTCAAATCCCTGAGAGGTAGCATTTCAAGGGGGATGGCCACTCCCTTAATGCGGACATGTCTTGAAGATGGACTCTAGAGTTAAAGTTTTGGCTTGGTCACCATTTGGCAACCAACTCTTTTGGTTTAAGGAGTCTTTCTACAAATCAAGTCACCAGTTGCAAAATTTTAGGCGCCATGGCGACCAAAATGGTCGCAACTTGGAGGGTTGTCCTGTGGTATCCATCTGTCTTGGAATTAGTCGCTAATCCTAGGGGTGTCTCATTCCCTTGCCCTCTACCCCTGATTTGTAATGTGAATATAGGGCCCTCCATGAAATTATGACATTGTGAAACTGATAATAATGGGAAGTTTTTTAATGGTGTTCAGTCAGTGCAGAAAGGTATTATTACAGCATGACTAGCTTACGAAAGATTAAGGGAATCATCTGACAGGAATATTACTACAGTGATTAAAAAAAAACTGCTACTTTTGTTAGTTTTGAGGGAGAGATTCACAGGGAGTTCTTTTTCAAAGCTGAGAGTTTCTCAGCAGGACCTGTGGTCTGTGTTACTGACGGTTTAAGTCACAGGAGTGACTATTACCAATATTGTTTCTCCTGCATGTTCATACATAATAATAATACTGAAATCTGTGTGTGTGAAAGATCACCATTTCTGTGGCTACATGATACAAAGTAAATTGTGCCTTTTGCAGCAGAAAAAAATATTGAAGTGAAATGGTTGGGCAGTTCAGTGGTGTTCATATAATGAAAAGAACATTACATGGCCACTCTGAGGTTCAAAATTTCTCTTCTCATGTGCAAGAATAATATTATTTCACTCATTCACTGCACTCACTCAAGAAATATTTTGAACACTCAAAATGAAATTTCCTATCTCCACGCAGCCTTGTTATATCCTCTTAACCTATTTTTTGTGTCATTTCGTTTTATTTCAGAATGAGGTTGGCCTATCAAGTGTGAGTGTTTGTCCTGGTGGTGAACATCAATGCCCCGTGGACCACTCCTGTTGTCCCATACTCGGCAGTAGTCATTTCCACTGTTGTCCTTCTGGATATTCTTGTGATCAGGGTGTTTGCCAAGAAGCAAAGCCAGAATTTCCTGCGGTGGTATTAAACAAATTCTCAGCCAAAGTTGTCAAATGTAACAAAAAGCTTGCTTGCCCAGACAGGTAATTTACTAGTACAGTGTAAATGTGGATACGGAGTTCAGTTTAAGGGCCAACAATGCATGCTCAAAGACAGTTTAAAAAATACAAATATGATTGTTATAAATAAATAAATAAATAAATAAATAAATAAGACTTAAATGGCTTTCACAATTACTGGTTAGCCCAGTAGTATACATTGTTATTGTTATTACAATAACATCAACCAGTATTACTAATGACATGCGACAATAATTGACTTTACACATGAATTTTTGAACTGTGGATAAAAATACGAACTTTGACATGTGTATATCATATCTTTATGGATTCCTTAGTTCAAAAGTATGATTAATTTCACATTTCAATTCATATGTCATTTCCACTGTTATGAACTCACAATGGCCTGGTCTCCAATAGGCTCGAGTAGCTCACTGGATAGAGCGTTACGGCCAGGGTTCAATTCCTGCTCAAGCCGGAATTTTTTTCTTTTTTTTTTTTCGTTTTCAACCACCTAGGTTTTTCATTCAACTGCGAGGATCATGTTCACTTTCATAACAATTGACTTTCGACTTGTCAATTGACTTAACTTTTGATCAGTTCCAATTGATCCCTTCATCCCCCCAGCTCTCTGTAGCTATCCTGTCGTGCTTGAAATTCAACATTGCTTGGGTAAGAGGTGGAGATAACCTGTCTTACTATTATCTTTTGGAGTCCCAAGACTTTTGACATCCATTGTAGGACAAGGACAGGATCATTTGTATCACGATAAGTGCTTCAAACTGTAGGGGAGGACCGGAGAATCATATTTGGGCGGGAACTAAAAGATTTCCGGGGATGTACTGAAGGGAAGTATTAATCGGGGCGTGCCACCAAGCTCTTCAAACTCTGACCCTGTTTGAGGCGAAATATATTCAGTTAAGTGAATGCACCTTGTTTAAGACAAGGGACTATATTTTTTACGGGCCTAAATATAACATCATGTTTTTTTTTTTTTTTTCCTCGTTGAGATATTGTGTTTTAGCTTTTTCAGTTATAAACATGCGTATCTCACTGCGTTTGCGTGTGCATTGTTGGTTTGAACATGTTTTAAGCTTTCGTTTACTTTTACTTTTGCACCGCTAGTGCACCATTGCCACGGATCGATGCACTTTGTAGAGAACACGTGCCTTTATTAACTACAAATACAAACAATTGAGAATTTCCCGAAATCGGAATCGAAAATTTGAAGTTTAACATTGAAACAACAAAAATCACTCTCGTAACAGCACAGTAAAGCAGTACCCGCGAACAAATTTTCTTTGGTTGACATTTCTAAGTGGCAACAGTCTGTGCCTTTAAGCTAATACCTTTCCAGCTACACTACTGTGTGTGTTTGTGTTTATCTCTTATTACTGGGCTGCCCCTTTCAGGGCCGCTCAGTTATAAATTCCGTTTTCGGTCGTCTGTGCAGAAAAACGGTCTACCGGAGGAGGGAAGACACGAGGGTCTGGTACCGAGAACGATGTTTTCGTAAGTGGTTTCATACGATTTTCCCTCGCACGTACCCTTGCACGAATATTTTTGGTACCTCTCCTCCGCTCTCCCAGAAATAAAGAAGGCGTTGCGAATCAAGAAGACTATTTGCGTTGTTCGAAGCGATTCGATCATAGGAGTCACTTTACAAGTTTTGTCATTGTTCGAGTTTAAGTCAGTTGATGATTTTCGCGCTGGGAAACTCAGAGAAATGCTAACGTTCCATACAAACCCGCACGCCGTTCACTGTAGGCTCGCACTAAAAGATGACTTTGAGCGTCAGTTTTAGAACGCAGGGGCCGTTTCGTGAACTCAAAGAGAGAACTATCGATCTATGCACTAGTACATGAGCAATTAATAAGCACATTTTATGAGCAACCTATTTTACTAGTTGCTGACACTATAGCTAAAGACTTGATTGTAAGCTGTTGTAATGAAGCGAACAATTCCGTTGCCGATGAATGTCAGATAAATCCTTAGATATTAACAAATGGACGTCCATGAGCGTCCATGAAAAATTTTCAGCCCGCGTGATGTTCTTGATACCATTTTATGAAGATGTGGACTGATAAAGCCACCGCAAAATGGGAATTTAAAAAAGCCTATAATCGATTTATCTCTACACATAATACACATGACTTACACGACCTTAATGTTCCTAAAGGTGTTTTGAATTCGAACGAACACAGTAAATGTGAGGGGCAAAACAGTATTAATATGAACTAGAAGTTCTCATTGAGAAGGGAAATGATGCCGTTAGTTGCGATGCGAATAGGACAAAGGCAGTATGTAGAACAGTTGAACATATGAATTTTTAACTTAGACTTCTTGGAATTATGAAACACTCAGAGCGAAATATAAAAAACGAACCGATCACAATAACAAATATGTTCACATTCAGATAACTCGTTTCAATATGATTTTGTAATTCATTTTAATAATTCACTAAATTTTAAAACAACAGCAGTGCTGATAGGCTGTTTCGTCATCGGACAATCATCGCAAACATGACGAGAAGAGTTGAGAACAAATAACGTAAAGGCCAAAACTTGTTTATTCACGGGTCAGGTAGACGTACAGCAGATGCCGTTCACTTATTTAACTTACAATCCTGATTCCCGAGATAACAGTCTGTGTGACAAAAGGATAGTGTACTCGCTATAACTAATCTTGAAACCTAGAATAAAAAAAAATAAACCTGGAAAAAAAATGTTCCGTACAATGCTTCTTGAACTGTTCTTACCGTTGAGAACGTTAAAAAGGCAGCAAATATCCGATGGACTACGATTTCTGGCGTCCTCATGTTATTTACATACCGAGAACAAAACAAAATGGCGGGTTATTCCTAAGAGAAAAACATGAGCGGCAGCTACGCACTTGCTTAAACAAACCGCTGACTGCACAGCGCTGCAGTCACAGATTGACTGAACATCGAACCATTGAACCAAAAATCACAAATCGCCCAAGAATATGGTCTGCTGCCGGCTGATGTCCGGCAGCAATGAACCATAGGTTTTCATTAATGTAAAGGTCATGGAGCTAAGGAGGTATCGTGGCCGAGAGGTCAGCGCATCGGACTCGCAATCCGGCGGTCCTGGGTTCGACTCCCGCTCCGGCCACGTGCTGGATTTTTTCTCGGTTTCCTGAGTTCAAATGTTTGACCACTCTTATAAATAACCAACTGGTTGCCTCCTGCCAGTTGGGGTTTTTAATCCTGTTATGTTGTATTTGAATTATTTGTTTCTAAGTATCTGAGTGGAGTGCCTGTAAACTAGCTAAATAGGCTAAGTGCACTTCCACTAAAAACAAGCCTTTAAACCTCTTTTTTATTGTGCATTGAGATGAATCGCTTGAAAAGAGAGAGTTCGTGTACATGTGATCAGAAGTAAACAAGGGTACATAGTGCGTTTCTTTCAGTCTTTTTATTATCCAAGGACTGTAAATAGTGTTTCCATATTGTTTAGCTTGCCAAAAACTTCCGAGGAGTTAGAAAGCGGCATCATTTTCTGCCATGAAGAAAAGTTTAAAGTCACGGTGAGACAAAAAGCAAACTTGAGCGAATTTTTAACTTGAATTAATTTAATTAGTATCAAGGTAACACATATGTTATCGATCGTGTCATCTATTTTTACATTGCTTAAAGTGCCTGCCGTTGAAAGCAACGTAGGTCACAAATGCAAAAGATTTTATTATTATTATTATTTTTAAGTTAGAGAAAAATACCGAGAGAAAAACCTTAAAACTGAATATATTTTATCTCAAGGAAAAAATAATGCGTTTAGCATGAAAACGGTTTTCATGTAGACTGTAGACCGCAAATTAGGATCGTGTCAGTGTAATCCATGAGGCTTATGGATCGGGATCAGTGGGCAGTGGGCTGTCTGTTTTAGTAAACTTCTCGTTTTCATACAATACAATATTTCTGTCTACTGTTAGCAGAAGCAGCTCAGTGACTTCGCCTTTTGACGAGTCTCGTTAGTCATAATTTCTTGTTGGCATATTACCGGTTTGGGTATAAAAGCTACATTACCGATTTTGTTCAGTTGGGTCTAAATGTTATTACCGATAGAAGCTTTATTATGCTTGGCCTCGAAACGTTATTTCGAATGGGACCTTGTTACGCTTGGGTCCAAATTATATTACAGATGGGACCTTTATTACACTTGGTTACAGTTTTTACACTTTTGCCTTCTACAACTTCCATTAAGCTGTTTACAAGCTGACTGAATTGTTTTCACTTGCTAGGTACACCTGCTGTAAGGCAGACCAAGGGTACCTATGTTGTCCATTAGAAGAAGCTGTGTGTTGCGCTGATCACAAACATTGCTGCCCTCGAGGATATACATGCTCCCCCGACGGGAAGGGTTGTTCATCGGAGGCTCACAGCATTCTGGCACTCTCCACAACACTGCCCACAACGTCTATAAAAGGCGTGAAAGGACTCCTGCAATTGATTACAAGGACATTTTCTGAGGAGCTTCAGTCTCATACCTTTAGGCACCAAGCGAATAATGTCGTTTGTCCTGATGGTCAATCAGAGTGTCCAGATAACACCTCATGCTGCAAACTGTCTTCAGGTCAGTGGGGTTGTTGTCCATTTCCCCAAGCTGTTTGCTGTAGTGATGGAGAGCATTGCTGCCCAAACGGATATACCTGTGATGTTGAAGCTGGGAGTTGTACCAAAGGAGACAAGACTACAATACCAGTGTCAAAGAATATCCAAGCACTTAAGAGAATAATCAAAGCGAATAGCGTCGTTTGTCCTGATGGTCAATCAGAGTGTCCAGATGGCAGCACATGTTGCAAACTGTCTTCAGGCCAGTGGGGTTGTTGCCCTCTTCCAGAAGCTGTTTGCTGTAGTGATGGAGTGCATTGCTGCCCAAACGGATATACCTGTGATGTTGCAGAAGGAACGTGTACCAAAGGAGACAAGACTACAATACCAGTGTCAAAGAATATCCAAGCACTTAAGAGAATAATCAAAGCGAATAGCGTCGTTTGTCCTGATGGTCAATCAGAGTGTCCAGATGGCAACACATGTTGCAAACTGTCTTCAGGCCAGTGGGGTTGTTGCCCTCTTCCAGAAGCTGTTTGCTGTAGTGATAGAGTGCATTGCTGCCCAAACGGATATACCTGTGATGTTGCAGAAGGAACGTGTACCAAAGGAGACAAGACTAAATTACCAGTGTCAAAGAATATCCAAGCACTTAAGAGAATAATCAAAGCGAATAGCGTCGTTTGTCCTGATGGTCAATCAGAGTGTCCAGATGGCAACACATGTTGCAAATTGTCTTCAGGCCAGTGGGGTTGTTGCCCTCTTCCAGAAGCTGTTTGCTGTAGTGATGGAGTGCATTGCTGCCCAAACGGATATACCTGTGATGTTGCAGAAGGAACGTGTACCAAAGGAGACAAGACTAAATTACCAGTGTCAAAGAATATCCAAGCACTTAAGAGAATAATCAAAGCGAATAGCGTCGTTTGTCCTGATGGTCAATCAGAGTGTCCAGATGGCAACACATGTTGCAAATTGTCTTCAGGCCAGTGGGGTTGTTGCCCTCTTCCAGAAGCTGTTTGCTGTAGTGATGGAGTGCATTGCTGCCCAAACGGATATACCTGTGATGTTGCAGAAGGAACGTGTACCAAAGGAGACAAGACTAAATTACCAGTGTCAAAGAATATCCAAGCACTTAAGAGAATAATCAAAGCGAATAGCGTCGTTTGTCCTGATGGTCAATCAGAGTGTCCAGATGGCAACACATGTTGCAAATTGTCTTCAGGCCAGTGGGGTTGTTGCCCTCTTCCAGAAGCTGTTTGCTGTAGTGATAGAGTGCATTGCTGCCCAAACGGATATACCTGTGATGTTGCAGAAGGAACGTGTACCAAAGGAGACAAGACTAAATTACCAGTGTCAAAGAATATCCAAGCACTTAAGAGAATAATCAAAGCGAATAGCGTCGTTTGTCCTGATGGTCAATCAGAGTGTCCAGATGGCAACACATGTTGCAAACTGTCTTCAGGCCAATGGGGTTGTTGCCCTCTTCCAGAAGCTGTTTGCTGTAGTGATGGAGTGCATTGCTGCCCAAACGGATATACCTGTGATGTTGCAGAAGGAACGTGTACCAAAGGAGACAAGACTAAAATACCAGTGTCAAAGAATATCCAAGCACTTAAGAGAATAATCAAAGCGAATAGCGTCGTTTGTCCTGATGGTCAATCAGAGTGTCCAGATGGCAGCACATGTTGCAAACTATCTTCAGGCCAATGGGGTTGTTGCCCTCTTCCAGAAGCTGTTTGTTGTAGCGATGGAGTGCATTGCTGTCCAGACGGGTACACCTGTGATGTTGCAGAAGGAACGTGTTCTAAAGGAGACAAGACTGTAATACAAATGTTAAAAAAGATCCCAGCATTTAAGAGAATAATCAAAGTAAATACTGTTTGTCCTGATGGTCAATCACAATGCCCAGATGGCATGACCTGTTGCAAATTGTCTTCAGGCCAGTGGGGTTGTTGTCCTCTTCCAAAAGCTGTATGCTGTAGTGATGGAGTGCATTGCTGCCCAAACGGATATACCTGTGATGTTGAAGCTGGGAGTTGTACCAAAGGAGACAAGACTACAATACCAGTGTCAAAGAATATCCAAGCACTTAAGAGAATAATCAAAGCGAATAGCGTCGTTTGTCCTGATGGTCAATCAGAGTGTCCAGATGGCAACACATGTTGCAAACTGTCTTCAGGCCAGTGGGGTTGTTGCCCTCTTCCAGAAGCTGTTTGCTGTAGTGATGGAGTGCATTGCTGCCCAAACGGATATACCTGTGATGTTGCAGAAGGAACGTGTACCAAAGGAGACAAGACTACAATACCAGTGTCAAAGAATATCCAAGCACTTAAGAGAATAATCAAAGCGAATAGCGTCGTTTGTCCTGATGGTCAATCAGAGTGTCCAGATGGCAACACATGTTGCAAACTGTCTTCAGGCCAGTGGGGTTGTTGCCCTCTTCCAGAAGCTGTTTGCTGTAGTGATGGAGTGCATTGCTGCCCAAACGGATATACCTGTGATGTTGCAGAAGGAACGTGTACCAAAGGAGACAAGACTAAAATACCAGTGTCAAAGAATATCCAACCACTTAAGAGAATAATCAAAGCGAATAGCGTCGTTTGTCCTGATGGTCAATCAGAGTGTCCAGATGGCAACACATGTTGCAAACTGTCTTCAGGCCAATGGGGTTGTTGCCCTCTTCCAGAAGCTGTTTGCTGTAGTGATGGAGTGCATTGCTGCCCAAACGGATATACCTGTGATGTTGCTGAAGGAACGTGTTCTAAAGGAGACAAGACTGTAATACAAATGTTAAAAAAGATCCCAGCATTTAAGAGAATAATCAAAGTAAATACTGTTTGTCCTGATAGTCAATCACAACGCCCAGATGGCATGACCTGTTGCAAATTGTCTTCAGGCCAGTGGGGTTGTTGTCCTCTTCCAAAAGCTGTATGCTGTAGTGATGGAGTGCATTGCTGCCCAAACGGATATACCTGTGATGTTGAAGCTGGGAGTTGCACCAAAGGAGACAAGACTACAATACCAGTGTCAAAGAATATCCAAGCACTTAAGAGAATAATCAAAGCGAATAGCGTCTTTTGTCCTGATGGTCAATCAGAGTGTCCAGATGGCAACACATGTTGCAAATTGTCTTCAGGCCAGTGGGGTTGTTGCCCTCTTCCAGAAGCTGTTTGCTGTAGTGATGGAGTGCATTGCTGCCCAAACGGATATACCTGTGATGTTGCAGAAGGAACGTGTACCAAAGGAGACAAGACTAAAATACCAGTGTCAAAGAATATCCAAGCTTTAAAGAAAATAGTCAAAGCAAAAAATGTCGTTTGTCCTGATGGTACATCAGAGTGTCCAGATGGCAGCACATGTTGCAAACTATCTTCAGGCCAATGGGGTTGTTGCCCTCTTCCAGAAGCTGTTTGTTGTAGCGATGGGGTGCATTGCTGTCCAGACGGGTACACCTGTGATGTTGCAGAAGGAACGTGTTCTAAAGGAGACAAGACTGTAATACAAATGTCAAAAAAGATCCCAGCATTTAAGAGAATAATCAAAGTAAATACTATTTGTCCTGATGGTCAATCACAATGCCCAGATGGCAACACATGTTGCAAATTGTCTTCAGGCCAGTGGGGTTGTTGTCCTCTTCCAAAAGCTGTTTGCTGTAGTGATGGAGTGCATTGCTGTCCAAACGGGTACACCTGTGATGTTGCAGAAGGAACGTGTTCTAAAGGAGACAAGACTGTAATACAAATGTCAAAGAAGATCCAAGCACTTAAGAGAATAATCAGAGCGAATAATGTTGTTTGTCCTGATGGTCAATCAGAGTGTCCAGATGGCAGCACATGTTGCAAACTATTCTCGGGCCAGTGGGGTTGTTGTCCTCTACCAAAAGCTGTTTGCTGTAGTGATGGAGAGCATTGCTGCCCAAACGGATATACCTGTGATGTTGAAGCTGGAACTTGTAATAAAGGAAGCAAGACGAGAATAGGAATGTTAACGAAGATTCCAGCAATTAAGAAAATAACAATAGTGGATACTGTTATGTGCCCTGATGGTGAATCACAGTGCCCAGATGACAACACATGTTGTAAACTATCTTCAGGCCAGTGGGGTTGTTGTCCTTTACCAAAAGCTGTATGCTGTAGCGATGGTGAGCATTGCTGTCCAAACGGGTACACCTGTGATGTTGCATTAGGAACTTGCACCAAAGGAGACAAAGATGTCATTGGCCACCTAGTAGTTCAACCTTCAAAGAGAGTCAGTTATGACGTGAAAACTGTGTTTTGTAATGATGGTGAGACTGAGTGTCCTAACGGCTACACTTGCTGTAGGGATATTTCTGGGGGCTATTCCTGTTGTCATTTAGACCAAGCCGTATGTTGTAGCGACAAGGTGCACTGCTGCCCTATGGGATCTACATGCACCTCTAATGGTACGTGTCAGGAGAGTAGCAGTGGGCTTGTGCAAAAAATGATTACCTTGGTGAAATCACCAGCTCGACCAGTTTCCGAGTCTTCAGGCTCCGTACTTTGTCCCGACAAAAAGCACGAATGTGCCAATGGAAGCACATGTTGCAAGCTACATTCTGGATTGTATGGCTGTTGTCCAGTTTCGCACGCCGTTTGCTGTAGTGACGATAAACATTGCTGTCCTGGAGGATACACGTGTGATGTGGAGAAAGGTAAAATTAAGCGTTCCTAGGAATAATAAAATGTTAATTTGTTTTTGTGAATGATAACCATGGGTACCAGCAAGTTTTACACGTGTACGGCGATCGAGTGCGGCGGAGTTCTCTCGGGGTCAGCCTTCGTGGCTCGAAGCCGCGAGAAACAGAAGCCGCGCATGAAAAGTCTCTGGCACCCAGGGTAATAAGGTATGAGTTTATTATTGGTTTCTATGCGACGGTCTTTGAAGCGGCGAAGAGAAGACAGTCGAGGTGGTGAGGTGGTCACACTACAGAATTTCATCCACATACACAAACGTTAGGACTACATACTAAATAAATACAGTCACTGAACTCTCTCGCTAGAGACCACCCTGGGAGCAAGACAAAGTGGTCGCTCACGGGAGGTGGTTTTCGACGGAAAAAAATCAACATAACAAGCTCAAACTGACCTTATAAACATAAGTTATTACCTAAAAAGCTAACACTTAGCCAACTGGCAATAATTTTATACATCGAATAGCGCTTGACACCTTGAAACTTGCGGGAGGTGAGCGCTTACGAGAAGTGTTCACTTTGAGAGAGTAGACTGTATAACCATATGAAAGTACTGTTTAAGAGATTTCACTTGAATGATCACACCATTGGATTTGTATGCACGGACTTGCACGTTAGTAATTAGACACTAAATATACAGTACTCAGGGTTGTCAAAACAAGTAGCAGGTTGATAGTGAATTGTAGGCGGCTTTGGGACTCGCACCAAAGGCACACGTTCTTGGGGGGCGAGGCATCTAGGGACATTTTGAAATTTAGAGTCTCAGAAATGGCATTTCCAGGGGTTTTCAAGAGGTATTTTTCACCGCGGATGCTATGCTCTTTCGTCAGAATACACGCAAGACTGGGAACAATGCCATCGAAATGTCGCAGGCATTACACTGCATCGCACGGTTTGAACGCTTCACAGATCTAAACCTGTTTAAATGGACGTTCAGTGTCATTCAAAACTGGAACGCGGATGCTTTACAATATTATTCGATGGTTGTTTGTTTTGTTAGCAATTATTGGAGAAGGAGGTGAAAGTAGCCGGCTAAGGATGGCTAACTAGCAGGCGGTTTTGGCCGGCTACCGGCCCTTATGGACAGCCCTGAGTACTATGTGAATGTACTGCTGAGGTGGTTTCATTTGATTGGTAACGGAATAAGATTCCATCCACAGATCTTATAGGTATACCGAGAGATCCTCACGCCATAACTTGATCTAGGAGTGAGGAGGTTCTGTGATTGACATGTCAACATGACCACGTTTTCATTACAGTCCAACCACTTCGACTGGCGTGTCGCGTTTTTTGCGGCCATGTGATCCAAAAATAGCTGTTTGTAGCGCATGAGTGCTACAGTTCTGAAAAAAGCTCTCTTGCGGTGAATTTCTTTCCTGTTCTAATCCCAGTGACGAGGCCATATTTAGGTTGTGTTTGTTGTTCGTTTTCGTCTTTCTCAAATCACGGGTTGATAGAACGATATGGATTACGTTTAGATAGATCAGTAGATCAGTTTCTTTTCGTATCTGACCTTATATTTAAACGTTGAAAAGGGCCTTGTGGATTTGAATGTATTCTGAGTAAATTCATTTGCTAACGAAACGCAGTGTGTATAGATTACCTCAGCAAAACGTTTCTCGTACCAAGAAAAAGGAATCAAATTCGAAAACAGTAGGTTTGTTTTCTGGAGTTGAAATGGCCATATTTTGTCAATGTCAAAATGACTACAACAACGGCGTCTTCACACATGCAAAATTCCGATGATTACTGAGGCGGCAAATTTTAAACTTAAGTGATTTTGAAGTAATAAGCAATATTCCTCAGGGGAAGGAGGATTACATTTTCCTCTAAGCAAAACTCGCTCAGAGTGGAGATGGTCAAAACACTGATCGTCGCTTCATTGGTTCTAATCGGTTGCGCAAAGGTAACATAAAAAAAAACTTGCATTTTGTTTCAATGACGTCTCTTACGAATGTTGTTTAGACTGCATTTAAAGGTTTTCTATCACTTCCTACAATTGATGTCCACATGCAAAAAAACTAGATGCGTTCAGTTGGTCATACTTCACAGTTGCAAATCTTGTGCTACATTCAGAAATGCCTAAATCTTTGTGCATGTTTTGTTTCTTGTGTTGAAGGTACGTGCGACAGATATGATGACCAAGTCAGCTTGTCAGAAATTATTCCATTTACCAGAGCCAGCACAGGTAACTTCATGTCAAGGCTGGTTTTCACACGATCGCCTCAACCCTATTCTCCCTTCCCAATTAGAGTTACAATAGCAGGGGACGGTTTGGGGGATGTCTTTAAGAGTATATTGCCGATTAGGGTACAGGATAAACACGAAATATTTATTTAGCAGTTATGTTTCGGCTTTGCGTATTTCATCGATTACCAGTCACATTGGTCATGTTCTGAGGGCTTCAGTCCAACGTGCAAAGAAAGTAGTGTCCGATAGCCCAGGGCTAGTGGATTTTGCTATCGGGCTAGTGAATTCTGTTCTTAACTTGCCCGATGGGCAAGTAATGTTTTTTGAGCATTCGAATAACAGAAGAACTATTCAATCAATTCTGCTGGTCAAAAAGTGTTTGGGGCTAGTTGAAATGACGTATGGGCTAGTAAATGCCAACTTCAGCTTGCCCGAATGGCAAGCTGGAAAAATGATCTTCTTTGCACCCTAGCCTGCTCCAGTCACAGTATTTTTTTTTCTTCTTGAGCAATTTTTCGGTCATGATCGTTCCGCACACTTGTGGTTTACGTGGGAATCTTTTGCGCCAACCCTCAAGTTTTTGCCTTGTTAACCAATGTCTATTTATCGTTTTTGTTTGTTTGTTATTTTTCTGTCCTAACAGAAACCTACGTGGACTGTCCGGATGGCTCACAATGTCTGGATTATGAGACTTGTTGTATGATGGACACAGGCCACTATGGCTGCTGTCCGCTTCCAAAAGCTGTTTGCTGTAGTGACGAGGAACATTGCTGCCCTGAAGGATACAGGTGATCATACTATTGAATGTTAATTTATTTTACCTTGGCCCCTATACTTTCAAGGGAGAGTATCAGAGGTAGCTTTTTGCACAAGTGGGCGATTTATCGAAGACAACGCAATGTGAAACGAGGTCGCGAAAGCGCGCGGAAATTAATGCGGAACGCCACGTCCCGTGCTCAATTTGCTGCTCTATCATTGGTAATTTTTGATGACTCACGGGTAACGCATTTGTTGCTTTGATTCAAAGTACTGTATATTTTTGTCGTGATAGCGAAGCACGCGCAGCGGAGCACCAAGGGGTAAAAAAATTTGGCTATCTATGCATCCAAGAAATTTTGGCTCTGAGAAAATCGTACGTCCACCCATTCATGTAAGCCGGGCATGAAATTTCGCATTTCAAGTACCCGCGCGTTTCGGCGGTAAATCGCGAAGCCACCCGGACTTTGAGAGACAAAAACTGCAGCAACATCAAAGCCGCGCTTCTCTTTCGACTAAATTATAGCGTCTACATTGACGTGGACAACAGAGAAAGAGCTAAAGCGAAAGATAAAGAACGAAGGCGACCAATTTCGTTGGGGAAAAAAACTTGTAAATTTTATAGCGGTGGTGAGAAAACGAGAAATGCTAGCGGCCACCAAGGTGAAAGTGAGCGGCAGTGAAAAAAAAAAAAAAGAAAAGCGAACAGGAACACGTGCGATATCTCCTCCATAAAACGTGTAACGAGGAAGTTTCTGGAAGTTTCACGATGTAGTCGTGCAAAACAAAGGCAAAGAAATATACAAAAAAGTGTGCTGCAAGTGCAAAGTTATTTTTTGCTAATTACATGCACCTATCGATATTTTAACCGTTTTCGTTGCCGTCGCCGCTTTGCATTACACGATTTTATATTTTGTTTGAGTAAACTATAAGTATTAACGAGAGCTTTGCTCTTAGCCCTGGCTAAATCTATATATTAGAGAAGCGGAATGGATTCTGGGATCGCTTTCGGAGTGCACTGGCATAAGCAAAGACGAGAGAGCGACTAAAGTCAACCGGAAGTGGACATTTTGAATTATCAGCCAGTGGTTTTGCCCACATGTTTGGTCAAATACGCCGTATAAAAGTAAAGTTTCTAATTAAAGGAGCTGTGTCACGAAATTCAGCCAAATTATGAAATTACAAAATGCCTCGTTAAATTAAGAGAAACTCAAAAATAACCGCTTAAAACTTTAAAGGAAGGTTAAATTAACATAACAGAAACAACAGATGCCACGGATGGGCAAAACGGAAGAAGACTAAAACGGATTGATGTAGGATTTTTGAAAACTGTTCAGCCTAACAGTTTTTCAAAGTTGATCCCTGCTGCTTGCAGCTTTAAAAATAAGGCTCAGGAGACATATTTGTTTGTCTAGGATCTCTGATTTTGTCATTTACATGTAATTTCTTTGCTTGCTTTAAGTTCCTTAGAAATTGAGGGCGAGCGATTGGCAAAAGTAAACAAAATGAACTGGACTGCCGTGACACAGCCCCTTTAATACCTATTTGGTAGCACTAAGGCATATTAAAATGGAACAGGCCTCATTTCAGGTTGAAGTGCGTCGCCCAAAAACGTCTTTACTGTCTTAATCTTTTTTTTGTTTTTCTAAGACGGCGGAGCGGCTAAAACAATGAAGTTTTTGATATTTTTTGAACTGAGCTGCTTTGTAGTTAGCTCTCACCTAACAGAAGCAGCAGAAGTAGCAAAAAAAAGGTTATAAAGATTTGTTTCAAGTGGCAAATTCACTTAGCTTATCCTGCTAGTTTACAGGCACCCCATTCAAACTGGACGCTAATAATACGCATAGAACATACTGATAGAAATAAAAACCCCAGCTGGCTGGCGGAAACCGATTCGGCTTTTTACGAGCGCGGCCGAGGACACGAACTTGGGACGACCGAGAACCAATCAAGCAATTGGCCAGAGGGGGACTCGAACCCAGGACCGCATGATTGCGAGTCCGACGCGTTGACCACTCGGTCACACTGCCTCCTATTGTACAGTAGTAGTAGTAGACGTAGTGATAGCAGTAATGAACGGGCTCTTTCTAACTGCTGACTTTTTAATGCAGATGTGACTTGAGCTCGGAAACTTGCGTAGCTGGAGATGTTCGCATTCCGATGCTGATAAAGACAACCGCAGCTCGCCGGCATCAAAATACCCAAAAGCTGAACAACCTGGACGAGAAGATTCGCTTTATCCCCGGACCCCCTGTTCGAGGAAACCCTTAAAGATCCTCAGATGGACGGACTATTGTTGATGAGACAAACGGAACTGGACTACTCTTCTGCTGCTCTTGTGCTTTTTCAACCTGTGGGTTAGAGAATTCAGATTTAGACTTCGTTAGGACACACCGCGCCAATAATTCTAGCGAATTGTTCTCCATTTACAAAGTTTTCCGTTCATGGCTTTGTTTGTACGTAAGCTCCTTAAACGACTATCGCAAAGTCTCTTAAAAGTCGACTTAACGAATAAATACCATTGGGAAGTTAACGCGTTCATTAACCTAACTCTTTCAAGCTTCTAACAGTAGCCAAAAAAATTCACCGAAAACTCCGTTTTAGTTTTGCAAAAGCCCGCTAAATTAATAGTGTTACGAAAAACGACTGTCCAAGGGATTTCTTTTGAATGGTAACTCCATAGGATTTCTTCTTCAGTTTTAAAAGTTAGCCTGATAGATGATCTCACCATAACCTTGTCAGGACTTTAATAGAACTTTGCCGGCTTACACACCGTGTTTTCGCTACCTGTTTAAGCGCTTTCGTTTATCTTAAACCGTTCTGTGATACCTCTTCATTTCTTATCGCTGTGAAAGTTATTTCAAGCCATTTCAGAGGCTGTGAATGATGTGAAATCTAAAAGCTGCAGTATCATTCTACCCAGCTAAAAAATCCAGTATGTTTAGAGCCCGCTTTTGGAGAAAATACATTTCTTAGTGTGCTTTAAGCTCTACTGGCCGTTTTCACACTAGAGATGGATTATCCTTCTAAGACGGATTATCCATCGTCAAAATCCGTCAAAATTGACGGAAAACGGATGGATAAAGCCAGGCGGATTGCCCATCCAAAGTTAAGTCCGTTTCATTTTCAAATTAAGACGTATTGTGTATATGACACGAATTATCCAACGGATAATCCGGCTCTAGTGTGAGAAACGGCCATTCATACGAAGAAAACGTGTTTAGTCAAATGAGGTTAAAGAAAGTGAAAATCAATGAAAGAGTCTAAACTAAAGGAGTGGCTTTTACTCATAGTTCAAAGAAATTTCACCTTTGCTTTCATTTGTGCCAAGTTTGTAGTTGACAAAAATCATAAAGAAGCTTTTTGAAGGAAACGAACTTAAACCGTGGTTAAGTAAAAAACTTTTGAGTATGTTTAGGCTTTAGTGTTAATGGAGCATAATTATCACTACCTTTTTTTATATATCGTAGCTTAATGACTTCATGAAATATATATTTTGCTTATAAAACTTTTTTGAAATGAAAATGAGTTCGCTCGGCGAGGATTTCCATTCTGTGACTTACGGAGCACTAACATGTATTTTGTTGTAACAAGGGTCTCTTTTCAGTGTCATCGACCAAGTTTCAATAAGCAATTTCACGTTTTATTTACTTTTCTGTTATTTTCGTTAGTAATACCATTATTGTTATTTTTTTTTGTTCGTTTTCTACATCTCTTTTATACCTCTTTTCTACGCCTCTCGTTTATTTGCCTCGTTACAACCTTTCGAACCACCACCAAACGCAGCAAGTGCCCTGATCGTTAAAAACAAAATGGATTTATTACATTCAAAATCTTGGCACATTTGAAACCCCATTTACACGTGCTAAAAAATCAGCACGGCACGCCAAATTTTTGGCACCGTTCCTCGTTTACGCGTGCCGAGACTACCTCCAAGAGGTAGTCTCGGCACTCCTAAACTTTTGAGCACTGGTGCCACATTACTTTTGGGACCGATACGTTTACACGTCGAAAATTGGGAGTGCCGCGCCCTAAAATCGTCAGCACGGTGCCAAAAATTTGGCGTGCCGTGCCGATTTTTTTAGCGCGTGTAAATGGGGTTTGAGTCGCTGGTTTATGCGCAACTATAGTAGAAGATGCTCTTCAGGAAATCCAGAGGCTCAAGCCTATTTCTATTGTTTTTTTTGTTTTCCCCTGTTCTGGAATTGTGGCTATGTTCTAACGAACGTTTTTCGATTGTTAAGGGTCTGTTGAAATTGACTTAGTATTCATTTGATACTTTTTTTTTTGCTCTAGATAAAATCTAGCTAGTTATTCTAATACAACATTTTTTCTAGTAATGATAATTTTTTAAATAAATGCAGTTTTTTTCAAATTGAAGTTGTCTTCTCTTATTTTTGTTGGTGCTAGAGGGGTTAGTAAGCAAATAAAATTTAGTAGCGGAGCTCCACCCGCGCGCGAAGCGCGCGCGTGGGCGGTGCCCCATAGCTAAGGAAATGTGGTAATCTACCCATTCCAGAAAATTTGGTAATCACGTGACCGTACACCGAGCGAGCGAGCGACCGTCCGTCCGCACCACAGGCATACCAATGTAAAATAACTCAATCAACAGGTATGGGAACCCAAATGCAACTCAAGGTTTTATTTGGAAGGAAATCACATGGCCGCCCTGACTTTTAGAAAGAAAAAAGTCGTGTCTTTTTCGGAGTTATTTTTTGTGTACACTAACGTGGATAACAGAGAAAGAGCTGGAGCGAGTTACTGAAAATTCGTAGGAAGAAAAACATGGAAATTCAAAGCGGCGGTGAGAAAATGAGAAATGCTAGCGGCCAGCAAGGTGAATATGAGCGGCAGTGCAAGCGAACATGAACACAGGAAACAAAATATTGGGTAAACACATACGACAATTTCTCTATAAAAATAGTGTGTAACTAGGAAGTTTGACGTTTTAGTTGTACAAAACAGCGTTGTAGTCGTGCAAAACAACGGCAAGGGAAAGACAAAAAAGCGTGCTGCACGTGCAAATTTTTTTTTTTGC
Organism: Porites lutea; assembly: GCF_958299795.1. Classification (NCBI taxonomy): domain Eukaryota; kingdom Metazoa; phylum Cnidaria; class Anthozoa; order Scleractinia; family Poritidae; genus Porites; species Porites lutea. The sequence continues at coordinate 30,804,459 of NC_133203.1, read as the reverse complement.
TAATTAGAAGAAAAAGTGTGCTGCACGTGCAATTTGTTTTTCTGCTAATTAGATCTATTAGTCTTGAAGCCATTTTCATTGTCGTTCCCCGATTACACGATTTATTTTTTTTTTGTTTACACGTATTATTAGCCAGAGCTTCGCTTTTAGCCCTGGCTAAATCTATATATTACAGGGGAACCTCGCCTTACGGCCTCCCCGGTAATACGGTCACCCCTTTTTTGAGCGCCGGGCAGAACGGCCATACATTTTCTTGTCAAAAAACTCCTTCCACCGTACTGCAATTTGTAGTTTTAAAAAACGCTGTGGGTACTTTTATAAAGTAAGGAGGTGGTTGCCTCTTGTTGATGTTTTTTTGTTGTTTGTCGTTGTTGTTGTTGTTTGTTCGTTTATTGGATTTTCCTGCTCCTTAAGACCATCCTACCTCAACCTGGTAACTTCAACAACTTTTAAAGACGGAATCCACCGGGAAATTGATTAATTTTATTTTTCAGTGGACAAAAACCTTGTACCAGAATAATTTAAAGAATATTGCATTCTTATTTGCATTTTCAAGGGCTAAACATGTAATTAGTCATCTGTAGTAAAACTAAAGCAAATTTCCTTTGAGTGCCCTAGAAAACGAATGTCAAATTTCACAAAATTACACCTTACATATGAATTTTTAGAAGTTTACCCTCGTTTTCACAATTGTTGTGAAATTCGACATTAATTTTCCCAGGCTTCCGTAAGAAATTTTCTTTGGTGTTACTACAGAAGATTAATTACATCTTTAGCCCTTGAAAAATGTAAAAAAATAATGCTTTTAATTATTCTGGTACAAGGTTTTTGTCCAGTCAAAATATTAAAATTACTCGGTTTCCTGGTGAATTCCGTGTTAAGTACTTTGGATAAGAGTTTTTCGTCTTTACCTCCTTAAAAACCTTATAAGACTGTCGAGATGGCAACCGATTAGGAACCGTCCTCACGTTTTACTATTAACGAATATAAACAAAATCAGACGACAAAGAAATAGTGTCGCCAAAATAGTAGGATGATGCGACTTTAAGATCTTACTTCCTCCCAAGTTCACTACCTCTATCTGTCCGTTGCAGTCAGTGCCTCATATTTCACCGCCATGAAGAATGTAAGTGTGCCAAATAGCTTTATCGTTTAATAATTTGATATTTTCCCTAAACTGGCTTCAAATCAGTCTTTTCTTCACTGATAGAGGGCCTGGAGTGCAACTTGTTTTAGCTCCTGCTTAGCAAGATTAAAGTTTCCAAACGGGTTCGGTATTAGTGTGAGATAATTGTACGATTTGACGTTTTCTTATTCCTTGGCACCATCACGGGGCACCATTTACTAAAAGTAGTTGAATAAAGATTTGTCACGGTTAAACGGGTATGTGCCGCTGAACATGATATTGTTTTCAGGGTCTTAGATTTGAATGGGGTATACAATTTCACTAAGTAGCGTCTTAAATAGGATGCTTTTTGGACCAGAAACCTTTTAAAGGGTGTGAAGGTTGTTGATGACTGGTCTAAATGTGTGTGGTAATAACCTTTTTCAATCGACAAAAATCTAATTCTGTTAAGTTAGTTTCCTAAAATTAATAACTTAATTTGGTATGCGCCCGAAACGAAACGAATAAGGATTATGAAACTGGGTCTTTTAGTTAATTATTATTTGTAGCTACTTTATTTTCCTACTTAATGTACACTTATGTAAATATCTTACATAGTGTAAATAAATAATTGAATTGAATTGAATTGTCTCTCGTCTTGAACAGGGTAGCGAAATAGACGATTTTTGTCTCAAACAGGATCTTGAAGGCCTCGGCTGCGCTTCTCTTCCCAAACTACCCTTGCCCCACCCACCCCCGGGGGGGGGGGGGGGATCGGGAAAAAAAGTAAGCTGTTATCAGTGTTTGACCTAATTCATTAACCATCTTTACTTGAAGAAACGGGTTATGGTTCCGGCCTCGGCAACTGCTCCTGAAGGTTTTGCTGCAAAGTTCAGCTAGATTTTTCCTAGCATGAGTTTTAATTTCTCTAGGCAATATCCGTATGTCACTAAGGGAAAAGCTACATGGTTATGGGAATTATGAAAATGATCACCCAAAGAGAAATAGCTTTGATTTTTTTATCAAATTCTCTCAGCTTATTGAAAATGTATCGGAAAAGGATTGAGAGAGTAAGAAATTAGCAGGGCTCCTGGCCTGACCTGGCTCAACAGTTGAATAGCGCGACGGCACTGGTAAATCACTATCTAGAGGATAAGTACTGAGGAAACCAATTGTGTTTTCACAAATGCAATAATAAAGGGATTATCCTGTTGATAGCGTATCTAAGTGGTCTAAGTGGGTGCTCGATTTTCTGACAAATGGACTCTCTGGTATAGATTTCATGACGTATGATCCAATTCCTAAACCGCTGATCAATGCTACATTTGTTTATAGGCTCAAACAAAAACAATATGGCGGATGGAAGATGGTTATGGTTTGTTGCTGTTTTTATCCGTTTCTGTTGGGTTTGCATCCCACAAAGGGGCTATATTTACCCTGATGAGTTCTTTCAAGCTACAGAAATCACTGCTGGAGATGTTATGGGATTTAAACACACGAGAACGTGGGAGTGGCTCGAAAATTTTCCCGTGCGTTCTCCAGTCTTTCCCTATATCTTCACGAGCATTCCCTTTTACATCGTAAAGATGGTTGTAGCTGCCGGAAATATCACCTCAAGAACTCTTATTGTAGCTCCAAGACTTTTTATGACGGTCGCATCTCTTTTCATCGATTACACAGTTTATAAAATTTGTCAACATCTCAGTACGGACCCAACTCCTTCACTTTGCCTGTTTAGCACGTCTTTCGTGACGCTGGTATTCTATACGCGGACATTTTCTAACAGCGCGGAAGCTGTCGTATTTGCAGCCTTGCTGCTGCTGGTTATTTCTTCCGTTTCAAACAGGAACATTTTCCGATCAGGAAGGGACCGCGTGCGGACCTTGTTGATGGGGTTGCTTCTGACTGTAGGATTTTGGATCCGTCCAACATTTTTGGCCTTTGCTTTTACACCCTTACTTTGGTGGGTCATTGATATTTTCACCTTTAACTGGTCAATTGAAGCAAAGACCTTTACTGCGGTAAAAGAGGTTTTAAAACAGTGCACTTTAGTTGGTGTTGGTAGTTTTCTGATGCTTACTATATTGACCTTAGTTGATTCTTTCTACTTTGGGTACTTACAGAAAAAAGAAATTGTTCTTACTGCACTCAACTTTATCTTATACAACCTAGACACAGGTAGGGTAAAAGATCATGGTCTTCATCCAAGGATAACGCACTTTGCTGTAAACCTGCCATTGTTGTTTGGACCTATGGCATTTGCTTTCTACATGATGATTGCCCATACTGTGCTTAAAAGGAAGTTTGCAGACTACCTTAAAGTTTTATTAAGCAGAAGAAACCCTAGCAAGAGTAACGGCGTACTTGATGACTATAAAACACTCTTTATCTGGAGCTTGCTGCTGTGCAGTATTGTCGTTTCTATAGCATTGTTGTCATGGATACCTCACCAAGAACCACGGTTTATCACTCCAGTTCTCCTTCCATTGGTCATACTCTTTTCATGGTGTTTGACGGCATCTTCCTTTGCACCCCTGATAATGCTTTCTTGGATTATCTGGAATATAATTGGTTGTATTATGTTTGGAATACTGCATCAGGGGGGAGTTTATCCATGCATGGCACATCTTCAACAGTATCTTCATAATGCAAGGAGTCAGCAAAACTCTGCCGTAACATATCATGTAACTTTTTATCACACTTACATGCCTCCTCAGCATCTTTTGGCTTGGCCAATGTCTCGTGAACATGAAGGGGACTCACTTCACAGCTTAGCGGTTCTTGATTTAAAAGGAAGCTCAAAGGATACTCTGGTGAAACATTTGGAAAAGCTTATCCATGAGGAGGCTAAAATGCATGGAAAAAAATTTGAGGTAAGATAGTTTCTCATAGGAGACTAAAAGTAATGATTGGGGGTGAATACAGAAGTGATTGTGACTGTGATTTTACAATCAAATGTTTTTTTTTTATGTATTGGTTTCAGTTTAGAGAGGGACTTAAAGCTGAGTATCACCATTGTGGATCTGTTGCACTCAAAGGTTGGCACATATTATGTAACAAGTTGCATTATAAACACATCCCAGCAACAAATCACTTTTTGTGCTGGAGAATTTTTGCAAGAATTTTGTAGCCCTGATAAGTTGCATAAAATCAAATCATTTTCAATTTGTGTAGCTTGTTGCAACATGTTACCATTATGACGCATTAGTGCGACGTGTCACCCAGTGTGTGCTGACCATAACAGTCATCCCTGCTACATCCCCCACATCATTGGGCAATTCCAGAAAATATCCATACTATTATCTATACCATGCACAGCTTTTCAAATTCCAAGGGCAAGGGAGGTTCTTTGAACTGGAAATCCAAAGGCATGGGGGATACATTGTACCTTATGATTGGAATTCCAAAGTCATGGGGGGTTTAGGCCTGGAATTTCCACAGGAGAAAGACAAGAGCGTATTCCTTGAAATATGTTTAATTTGTTATTGACTTAATCAGTTCACAAAAAAGCACGAACTGACAACACAAGATACATTGACAAACATCCGTCAATCAGGCATGTTTTGAATTCATGTTTATTTGTTGAAGAAATCGGAGAAAACTGACAAAATGTGGGTTGAACATCATGCTCCAGAGGCCTTAACTTTTTAAGTCCCAATATCCACATACAAATTCTCCAAACTGATCTCCATACATTTCCTTGAAGAATTAGTTGAGAGAATTTGGTAAAAGATAAAATATTTTTCTCTTTGTGATCATTTTGTTAATTCTCATAGACTTTGCTCATGATAGTCTATGGATATCATTAGGAGAAAATTGATTTTGAGCACTATTGGGACTTACAGGGTTAATGCCACACAACATCATTTTAGGGACTTTAAGTGGCCACAAAGGAGTGGGTCCGCCACCATTTGTCACAAATTTAGAAAGTTGAGCTGCATAGCAGACTCAGGTGCCAAATTGTTTTGGTTTGTTTTTGTTTTCAAAGCTCAGTTTGACTTTATAGACGTTTGTCTCAGTTTTAACAAAACTTAATGGCAACCTTTCGAGAAATCACAGACCTCTCAGCTGTGGCAGCTTCAAAGATATCACAGATGAGGTCGAGCATGAATTTCTTTTACTCTATGATTTGAACGCCTCTAAAAATCTTGATCAATGATTTTCCTTACGATGATTATGTCTGAGTCAACCTTAACGAGATGGATGCTACAAAGACTTACAAATAGCATTTTCACAATATATTTCTACACACAAGAGTCATTTACTGTAAGTCGGTTTCGATTCAGGGAAAACGTAAAATTTAACTCACCCACTTTGTTTACTTGTCTCTCAATCTCCCGCTTCAGCTACCACTACATGTACACGTTAATTTATACAGCTGTTTACAGTTGTAAAGTAAAAATTAGTCAAATATTTGCCATTGAAATGCAAGAGCGATGGCTAGTAAATACTTGTTTGTCAGACTAAATGAGGAAAATTCTTTGCATTTAAAATAGCAAAACTTGAAGGGTAAGCTGCCATCTGTCGAGGCAATCAAACCATCCTTTTTTGCCCGATGCTAACTGAGGTCGATGCGGGCTGAACATCAAGCAAATATGCTAATTAGCTCAAAGACGTGAAATTTTCCTTCTGGTTGGCCTCCTCTGTGCCACCTCCAGTTGTTGCTTAAGGTCTCTTTATCTCTCATCAAAGCGGCTTCATAAATTATTTTGTGTATTCAATGTGAAACATGGTCTTTTCACCGAGGATGCCATTTTAACTTTTGAAGTTTGAGTGATTGGGAGCGGGTGCTGACCCTGAAGGCTCAAATTCATGATAGCTAAATGAAAAAGCTCTTGATTGTGCCCTTGACCGTACTATCTTCCAAGGGTACACACGTTCACCACAAGCTATTCTCATTTTAATCTTTTGTACCATTTTGGGGTACTGTATCTGTTGAACAGCTTTAACAAAGAAACTTTATTATTATTATTATTATTATTATTATTATTATTATTATTATTATTATTATTATTATTATTATTATTATTATTATTATTATTCCATTCCAGAATTTCTGGGGTTATAATGACCTGCAAAGACTCCCGCTGTAATCAGCTCCAGTGAACAGAAGCAGAGTCATTTGAAATAGTTTGGCGTCAAATCAGAGCTAAACTGGGCATATTTGCGAACCCTGTTGGTTATTCAGAAGGATTTGAAGGAAAAATGGAAAATCCGAGTGGAAGGGGAGGGGGAGGACCAGGGTTGGAATAAAAATCCTGTGTCTCTACCCATCATTAATATAACTAAATGCAATAGGTACATGAACAACAAACAGTTGTCAGCAACGTGCAAACAAGAATTCAATTATTCCTTGCACTTCTTTAACTGCTTTGTTTTGTTTGTTTGTTTGTCTTTTCTTACCATGAACTGTGTGTCATCTGCCCTTTAACAATGCAGTTTAACTATCCAAACAGGGTCTAGAGGGGTATTTTTGTGATCTGGGATTTGGTTGAAATACAGTGTGTGAAATGTTTTGACAGGACATGGGAATTGACCAGTATTCGGCAAGTGGGATTCTCCAAAATTCACTCTCAATGCGAAATCTTGGGATGCGATGCGGTATTGGGAAAGAAAATGGAATGGGGTAGAGATGACAGACATTTGTTATGAAAAAGGGGTGGTATTGCAGGATCAGGAAGTGCCCCCCCCCCCCCCTGCCAGACACTCCCCAAAAATGCAACTGAGACCTCTTTTGTAAATCTGATGCATCCAAACCGCATCCCTACACATTATCAACAGGTCCTATACTTTCTCGCATTTTTTTGATTGACTTTTCCTTTTTATGTCTTTTCCAACAGCTGTTTGTTATCTGCCCTTCAACAGTCAAGTTCAACCATCCAAACTTTAAATTGTTGAAACAGTTTTATCCCCACTTGAGCATGGAGGACCCCCCTGACTTGATGTCTCTTTTCAAATCCAACCCTGAAGAAACTCAGACTTGTATGAGCAGTAAAGAGGGGGGAGAGTACTTGGATCCAACATTAAGTACTGAGTACTGTGCAAGGAGAATCAAAGAGACCTTGAAAAATGGATGGAGAGTTCCTGGTTGGAGGGATTTTACTAACTGGATTTATTCAGAGCTTTCTCTTAATTTGTATCAGTATGTACAGAACAACAGTTACTCATAAGTTAACTTGTTGCCGTTTTGAGATACACAAAATTAAACAAAATATGTCAACTGTCAAATATATTTTTACACAACGTACCTAATGTAAGTGCAGACACGAATAAAGTCAAAGATAAGTTGTTTTTCTTTAACTCATACTCAGCAGAGTGTTAAAGTACGTGCGACGTAATTCCTTGTTAACAAAGTAAAGAACGCAATAAAAAAGTTCAGTAGAAAGTATTCATATAAAGCGAGGAAAAGGAAAAAAACTGAACCGAAGGTTAACTTTTGTGACTTGGAAGAACAAGTGCCAAATGCTACACGCGCCGTGATTGGTTGTTAACTGTATGAAACAATTGGATTCCATTTTGGCCTCCTGGCGCTGTCTTTTCATTTTTAGTAGAAATCAACTAGCATTGTATCACGAATTCTGCAAAATTCTGCTCGTACTGTACGCGACCCGAAATGATCCCCGACCCCAACTACTGCTGAAATGGTTTATGAGCCGCTGAAGGTCTTTGGCTTAGTTGGCACTGACGGCTGCATCGTCGGAAAAGAGGAGATCACGTAGATATTTCATTTTGACTTTAGACTTTGCTCTTAGACTAGAGGTTGAAGAGCTTTCCGTCTGACCTGGTTCGGAGGTAGACGCTCTCTGTTGCATCTCCAGAGGCTTGTTTCAGCAGTACAGCGAAGAAAATTCCAATTAGGTTGGCGCGAAGACGCAAACCTGCTTCACTCCGCTTTGGATGCCGAAAGGGTCTGATGTTGACCCGTCGAAGACTACAGTGCCCTTCATGTCCTCGTGAAAGGAACTAATGATGCTGAGGAGCCTGGGTGGATATCCGAACTTGGGCAGAATCTTAAATAGGCCGTCTCTGCTTTCCAGGTGGAAAGCCTTCGTGAGGTCTATGAAGGCTACAAAGACAACGTCTTCACATGGTAACACAAGCTGTCGCATGTCTTCTACTAGGTATGGATGCTGTTGATATGGCCACCCAGTTTGTTGTATTGATTGGCTCCACTGCTCTCCGGCAGGATAAACCAGAGAGGCACAATAAACAACTTGTAATCAATCTCGTCAATCCCTTTTTGGGGCTTAAGTTGGGTTAAATTGAATTTGTTTTTTTAAATCAGAGGTTTTACCGTCTGGAAGAACACAGAGCTAAGGAGGGGTTAATCAAACTTCGCGGTTATTTTGCCATTATACATGTGCAAAATTTAGGGACTGTATAATTTTAATGGCCATGAACAAAAAACAAATGTCTTATTCTAGATTACCAATTAATTTTTTTACGAAAATATTGACCCACAAGAGCGACCTTCTTCCCACTCTGTCAGCAGAGTGCCGTCCTTTCGCTTTCTCAATTTTGTCGCACACGATCAAGAAAAAGACAAACGGAGACTCGGCTTTGCAGAGGGTGCCTTCTTCCGGCCCTCTGATGAGAAATACTTCATCATCACCGGTCGAACGAAGAGCAGTCGGCTGTAAGTCGCCTCCAACTGGCTCGGTCCTAGGCAGTGCCCTCGATGTCATAATCTGAGCATTGTTCAGCGGTGGGCTTCTCCATGCGCAAAATACAAAAGAAAAGGTCAGGGAAATGAGATATGAAGGCAATAAATAGGACATGGCTGACGCAAAATCTTTGCAGTCCAGGAAGAATGCATCTCGTAGTTTTATTTTCATTTTTGCGTCATTTTTATAAGGCTTTGGTGTCAAAAAAACGCTTGCTCTGAAATCGCTTTTTTGAATTTTTATCGACGATATTATTAAGTAAAATTTAAACTAAATAAAATAATTGCTATGAAATCTGTAGCATATATCAAAAATTACATTTAACTAGAGAGTCCCTAATTCCCGAAATTTCACAACTAAATTATAAACTTACTAAGTTGTAATGAATCTGATCTTTTATGATTTTGAAGATAAAAGTGTGCTTCCTTAAGCTAAAGTAATGGAACTGTTTACAATGAAACGAAGGAAAACATAAAGTAAGTAAACGATTTATTCCTGATTGACGAGATTCTTTAAGACCTTTAATTATTTAGCCTTATTTGCATGTTTAGTCGCACGTTTTCTGTTTCTTTATTTTAGAACACTTTTAGGCGTCCGGAAATTTTTAAGCGTTTACTGTTAGGACCCAACATCTTAAACACTGAAACGCACACATTCAAAAAACTGCAGCCCTCTGAAATAATGCATGTTTCGCTAAGGACAACACCCTTTTCTCTACTGGAATATATTTGGCTTTACTGGTGACTTTTACTAGATTTGAGGACCAGCAATGAGTTGAATTTCTCCTTTTAGTTCCTTAGGAGATACCCTGTCCCCGACCTTGACCTTCATTCTTTCAAAGATATAAAATTTACTTTTCAATTATCAATCGTATCTGTCTTTTAGCCATCGAACTAAAATAAATTGTAGAAAATAAATTTGACAGTTTGATAACGAGTAGAAAACCTCTCCGGCTAATCTGTTTATCTTTTTTCTTTGTTTACAATTTATGCGGTTTGCACCCCTGATTATTATTAGTCTGAAGGATCTTAGATAACTTTAAAAAAGTGGTATAATTTCTCTAAACTTTGCCTCAGCAGTTTCAGTTTTTTTCAACAACTTAAAAAGCTATGGAAAAGATTTAGAAAAGATACTTAGCGTGAACCATTTGTTACTAAGGAAAGTGTTGTGATTGACAATTCAGCTCTACCATTAAGAAATCCATTAAACAGACGCATATATAGAAATGAAACTCTTAAGTAAGAAGTCAAAGAAGTCTGGTCTCCAGATACCTGTGCAGTTTATCTGTAAAGTAGAAAGAAACTTAACAGGGCCAGCTGTAAGTGCTAAGCATAATATTTAACAATTATTCCTCGAGCCCGAATGGGTTATGAGTCAATAGCTCATGAGGCCGAAGGACGAATGGGCTGTTAACTTAGAGGCCTTGAGGGCGAGAAGAATAATTGTTTTAGTAAAATCCAACTAGTTGGTCATAAATATCGAGAATAAAAAAATTTTAGCTAGTTAAAGCTAGACTTTAATCCTTTTTTGCCACCAAAAAGCCCGCGCTTTTCGCTACTAAGGGGCTATAACATATAGCCTAGTAGTAACTCAACCAATCGGAACGCAGCATTGATAATAGACCACTAGTTGGATTTTACTAAATAAAGATTTAGCCAAGCCTAAAACCGAAGATTCCGTTTCTGTATAATTCTAATTTCTTTGTTACAACAATGAACTTAAAACCAAAGAGCTTTAACACATTGCAAAGAAATACAGAAATTTGTAGTTCACTTTAGTAGGAAAAAGCTGGATGATGTACATTCACAGCAAAAAAAAAAAAGATAAATAAATAATAAATAAGCTAGGGGAACCGCCTTCAATTGTTCTTTGTGTGATGGAAGTCCTAAAGACTTTCTATAATTCTCGCTCTGTTTCCTGTCAACAATAAATGTATACACGATTTATGTACGGAGTTGAGCAGAAATATTGCCACTTTTACACTTCGACATTAAGTTCTTCAAATGTTCTTGCAAAAAATTAAACTAAATATCGATAGATCGACTCCTTGAAGTTGTCTCTTCATTCAAAACACGGTATCTGGGACACCATTTGAGGGCAACCAACCTGCGCAACCATCATCTTAGGGACCGAATACATGGAGGTGGGACCCCAGGTCAGGTGAGGTAATCCGCTTAGGTGGGGGTAACTTGCCTGCTCATATAATTTTCGCTTTAACTTGATCACGTTTACTTGATAGATAAGACTACCCGCCTTGGGTTACCTCAACTACCTGGTGTCCGCCACCTCTATGTAAACAGGTTCGTAGCGAAAACCCGCGCCGCAAGGTGAACCAGTGGCAGCAGTTTATCCTTCACTGACGGGTCAAATAGTTTACTTCTGCTACCCCCCTCCCCAGAAAACCACCAAATATATACTGTACAACGTCACTGCCAAATATGGGGTATCACTTTTACCAAAATAAGGGCGAAAGAGGTGGGGAATAAAGAAGATGAAAAATCTTCCTAACGTTGCGAAGCTCTATGAATCTTACACCGATTCAGCCTTGCCTCTTGGTACGGCCGCCTCGCGGCAATCAAACTCGATTACAGAAAAAGGTTTGGAAAAGAATTGTTGCCGGCCCTACATCACCGATGTACTATTGCAAATTGAAACATGCAGGGTACATCATTAAAAACGCTAATATATGACTCAGTATTAATTAACGTTTCGTTTTATTAAAGTAACGCCTGTTAGGCCGGATAGAATAATTGGTGTTGAAAGTTACAGCTATTGGTTTCTGTTCGTTTCAACTTTGTAATGACAAATAATAAAAAAAGAGGTGCGCCCCCTACCTTAAGATTCTGTACGGACAGGCGGATGGTCCCGTGCGCTTTTCTAACAAAGGAGGCTCCGCTATAAGACAGCCTTTTTTTCTTGTGCTCGATACCCGCTATTTTCTGTCTCTGCAGACTGCAGACATAGACCTCACAGTTTCCAATGGTGTTACTCGCTTTTCGCAAGATGAAGTTCTACATTGCTGCTTTCACGTTACTGGTTTTTTGCCGTGAGTTCTCATTCAAGGTACCCGGCCATGAAACAAAACCCTCGGGTGGTGTCATGGAATCTACCCTACGTCCTAAGAATCCTGTCAAACGCCGTCAGCTTCTCTTGGCAATTGGAGTTCACAAGAGGGAAATAAATTATCGTGACGACGGCAAAATGGCGTGCCCGTTTCTTATGACTTGTTGTATCATAGCTAATGGGAATCCGATATACAATACCGATTACGGATGCTGTCTAATTCCCAGCGCAGTTTGTTGCAGTGACGGGATACTTTGCTGCCCGGCTGGTTACCGCTGTGGTACAACCAAGAGTTACAGAGGTCATAAACCATTTTTCCCGAAACCATGGGTTTCCATAAGATACCTAGTAACTGATCTAGGTCAAAACCCATCAGGGGCACCCAACGACAATTTTCGGAAGAACATCTGTTCGGAAGACGATTTGAGATCTAGAATTTTCGAAACATTTGTAGTAAAATTTCTTGCTTGCCTGCCTCTCCTAGGATTTTCGAACATGTAAAAAATGGTATAGCTGCCTATTTTTAACGGATTTTTACCCTAAAAGGGTCACCTACAATTTTCGGGTGCCTTTTTTCTGGCTGAAATTTTCGAAAAAGTAAGTTTTGATCCCTATTATTTTCGGATCACTAGACTTTCAGCTAGGAAATCCGAACAGATGAAAAATTTTGAGGGGATAAAAATATGCCTATACCTACCGTTTAAATACTAAAATACGTTCACAATGCTATGTTTAAGTGGTTTTGAACTATATTCTCGATGGGTGCCCCTGACCCATGGGGTTTACATTTTTGTTTCATAATTTTTTAAATCAGGGGTTTTTTATTCTTCTCGAAAATACAGATAAAGCGGGTTTATTTAAACCTTGCGATTATTTAGCCATCATAAATGTGCACCATTAGAAACTCGATAATTATAATGGCCATGGAAATAAAACAAATGTGTTCTTAGTGAGAGGAAATTTAAGAGCGGAACGTACAAACTATTTGCTTCGCTATATATTTCAGCCAAATCGCTTGGCTTTCATCCGCCGAAAGTGAATGCAAGGTTACACAGCAGTCACATGACATCAGGACGGTCACATGACAAGAGCATTGCATCATGGGGGTTTGGTAGTTCTAGCCCTCCATCATGGCTATGTACGTGTTTTTAGATGATAAACTTTCTCAGGGAAATATGGAGCGACCAGAACAAAATTTCTCCTCCCTGCTCTTAGCTGAGATTTACTTTACGTTTGATTGATTTTGTCGCACTGTGCTAAAAAGAAGACATAACAAGGCTCAGCTGGAATGGTGCCTTTAAAAAAAAAAAAGAAAATTAGGGGGTATAAAAGCAAAAAAATAGGACGTGGCTGTCGGTTTGTAGTTGTCCTGGACCACCGAAAAATCTTTGCAAAAGATTTTGCAGAGATAGCGTGCTTTGTTACTAAGGCAATTTGGCAATTTATCATTGACACTTAAGCAAATCCATAAACAACTGCAAGCAAGTACAAAGAAATGAAATTCTTAACTTTAATAAAAAGTCAGAGAAGTCCAGGTTTCAGCCAAGCTGTGCAGTATCCGTCAAGCAAAACGAACGGCAGATCAGGGCCAGCTGTAAGTGTTAAGCCTATATTTATTAAGTAACTAATAGGTACTTTTAGTCGTGCTTGGCTTCCTAAAGCGAGTGGCCTCTAGCGAGCTGGTCCTGACACAACACTGTTTGAGAAATATGCGCTAAAGTGATGAGTAACCATCTGGAAGTAGTGATAAAAAAGCTGAAATACAGTTGAACTTTAAGTGGCCACACTCGGTGTACTGCCAAAAGGACGCGTCATAAACTTGCTTAACCATAAGCAGAATCATCAAACAAAAATAAAACGTCAAACAACAACAACACGCAACGGGAGAGTCAGGTCAGGTCCACAATCAGTCGCTACCTTTCTAGATCCATCACATTGTTAAAAGAAAGCCAAACTTTAGGCTGCTTTTTAATAACGGCCAGGGGCGGATCTAGGGGGAGGGTGCAGGGGCTGCGCACCCCCCCCCCCCCCCCGAGATGACCTGCGGTTTCCTAATACAATTGGTATTCTGCAAAAAAAAAAAAACTATGTGGTTTATTGGTGTTGAAGTAGACCAAGAGACGAGTGCACCCCCTCCTTAAAAAGATCCTGGATCCGCCCCTGACGGAGGTGACAACAATAGAAAAACTCTCGTCGGGACGGCCAAAAGATGGCCGAGGAAGCTTGATGGAGGTTGTCGCTTTACAAAAGGTCGCGTCGCAGACACTGCCGGTAAACCTTCTGTCAAAACGTCGGCGAATTAGTTCATAATGTCGTATTTGAATCCCGTAGATTGGCTATAGTTTCTTACACAGTTTGTGATTTGAAATAAAGTGCTGACAGGCCATCCACGACTCATAGCTCATAATAAGAGAATGAGCTGGTGATAATGTCTAACAGAAGTTTCCCGAGCTTTCCCTCCTATAGCGTAGATTACAGCGGACGATTTCTTTCTTATTGTTAAATCATTAGCGCTAACAAGGTTCTGAAGGTTCCTAGACATGATAATAAATCCGTGTAACTGATTCATCAGTCTCTTCAAAATATTGTTCAGCCCCAGCCTCCTCCTCAGGCGCTTCGTTTTTCGCATGGCAGAGGCGAGCGCGAAACGAGTACTGGTGATGAACCGCACGGGACCATGGGAAGGGTAGAGACAGTGGGCGAAGCGCCTGCCAGATCTTGTGTCGTTTTCTTGGCAAAAAAGTCGTTTTCTTGGCACGGCCCAATTTTTGGTCTTTTTAAGTCTTGGAAGCGATCAATTTTAGTAGCATATTGTTGTAAACATTGTAAACTTTGAGTAGACAGGTGAATGGCTCAAAATTTCAAAACCTGAGGTGGAAATAACGGACAGGCTGCAAAGTAGTCGGATATCTGCTGGATTCTTACGAATCAAAGACCTCTAACAAAATATTTTATAACTTGACGGTATCGGGTAAGTCTTATATTTTAGTATTTAACTTGTCGTTTATTGCAGAATCCGGATTAGTAAAGTACAGCGCCGGCGACTATGTTTCTATTTTTCGCTCTTTTAGGCGAAATCCACCGAACAACGAGCAAGTAACCTTGTGAATTGAAAGAAGTGTAAGGCCTAGCTAGATTGTGCAAGGTCAGGAGTTGATTATCAAGACCACATTATGTCCTTACACCAAGATTTAAGTCTGCGACGTTACTAACTATGAAACCAGGGACAGATGGATATTTTTGACAAAATAAATAAAAATGCATAACTTGAATTGTTGAAGCTTACAATTACCTAACTCTCGGTATAAAATCCCTAGATTCTGGAGAGATAAGTAATGAACTTTATTTTCGGATCAGGGAAGGGGTTGAAGAGAAGGAAGGTGCCAGCATTGATCAATCAATTATTTTGGACTACCTCTGTCAATCTTGATGAGGGAAACGAAAATCTCCAGCTATAAAGGCAGTCTTTTCTAGCTTAACTTTTTTTAGTATTTTTAATTATTATATAAACACCAATGATGTACCAGGTGAGCTTTCGTGCGAAAACTTGTTATCTTCACATGTGAAAATAACATGTTATCTTACATAATAAATCGCGCCTTTCACACCAAAAAACTATTAAAGTGAAATGGTTTGGTATTTCATTGGTGTTTATATAATAAATAGAACATTACATGGCCGCTTGGAGATACGAAATTTCTCTTCTCGTGTTGAAAAAATATTTCACTCGTTCGCTGCGTCCACTCATGAAACATTTTTCAACACTCGAAGAGAAATTTTGTATCTCCATGCAGCCATGTAATATCCTCTATATATTGTACAATAATTAATGCTAAAATATATTTATCGATTTTATCTTTTGTAAGAGATTTTGTTATTGCTATCATTAGTTTTAACTTTATTTCATTTCATTTATGGGTGTAAATATTCATATTCCTTGCGATTCGATTCGATTTCGATTATTGCCTTTCGATTTCGATTCCATTACGTTAACATTTCTTAATTCTTATAACATAACGTGATAACGCGCAGTGTAAACTGCATGCAATCCTAAACCCTCAATATAACAAAAGTAACAGAGACAGGAAGATTCACAGTCGCTTGGTTCGTCGCCATGTTTGAGAACCTGCTAAAGAGTGTGTTACACATGGTTAATCTGAGGGGAAGGGGCAACTGTACACGCGCTTTTATCACAGTATTAGTTCAAAAAACACATATCATCCCAATTTCCATTGTCCAAAATCAAGGAATTATAGGAGCAAAGTATTGATTACTTTGGGCAAGACAGCTAGAGCGAGTTTAAGTTGGATTAGGGGTGCAAGTGCAGGTTTTCTCTTTTGCTGACCATAGTTCAATGACCTGACCACATCTCAGTTCAATAATCTTGGTAGAAGTTCATAAAACATACATCAATTCAATGTCCAGCGACACTAATTTAAGGAATAGGAGCAATATTTTCTATTTCTCTGGGTGAAGTCGAAGCAATGGAAAGGGGTGAGGGTTTTGCATGGCTGAGCTTCTGGTCCATACATAAAACAGCTGGCATTTTTCATTGCTTGACACTGTTAATAGACCTGACATTAGCCTACTAATAGTTTAGTGTAGTGTTTTTTACTGCATATTCTTCCAGTTTGTCCAGGGGCCTGTTTTTACTGTTCTATCCATTCAATGCTTGTATCTTGATTATAATTTTGTAGTTAAAATTTCTAGGAAGGGGGTTGGGGGTTAGTAGTCATGCAGAACCATTTATACTTATCTTAACGTTTTTTGCATTTCAAGGTAATTCTGTGCCCATTGATAATTATTAGATGATCTTGTATTCCTCTGCAACTCCAAAGCAGGTAAAAAACTACCCCTTCAGAAGACTTTTGAGGGGAATTTTATGCTACCACAGGTTTGCCAAGAAAGGAACCATGTATAAGCAATCACAGGAACAACAATGTTGAATCTGGGTAGAATGATCCCAAGAACTTCATAATACTCAGTCTTTCCTACCACCAGTTGGCACTGGGACAATGCAATCATCATTCTCTAAAATGGTATTCACAGCATCTTGTTTGCCATAAAATTTGAAATATTCAAACACAATTATTTTTTAAAAAAAAGTGTCTAGGACAACGTCTCCTGTCTGGCCAAATGGTAGTTACGATGGTATCTCATCAACTACATCACCCTCTTCAATCAGGGTAACAAAATTGTCTATCAAATTGAAACCAAAGTTACCAATAATTTATTTATTAAGACACAAATGATGTGTTATAAAAGAGCATGGCAAAACCCAATTGGTCTACTGTGTAATATCACAAAAACAAATAAAAAATAATACAGAGAATAAGTATTTGCTGCACATTAGACACAGCTTCATCATAAAATGAGGTATATAAATAAAAAGTAAGTAGAATTTATTTACACCGGGCTGTGCATTCAGTGACAAGTCTAGTACCCAGTGAGATAATCGAACAATAAAAAACTACAAGTAAAAAAAACCTAGACCTAGTTTTGTAGCTGTTTTTCCTGTACATAAGCTTACATTGTCGAGAAAATGATACACAATGCGAAATCCTGAGACAAAAATTTAACAGATTCATAAAATATTTTATCATCTATTTAATAACATAACTTAGAGGTCTTGAGACTAGACTGGTTTGTTGCCTTTTCGAGAACTCAAGATACAGCGTGCAGCGAATAGTATTTTAAAGCTTTACAAAATATTTGGCTTCATTTGGCTGTTGCAACGGTTCTCAGCTCGCCATTTTTTCACTTCGACAGAAGAGATCGTTTAATCACTCGGGACCTTAACAGAAACGACTGCTAAATTACTAACTTACTAATTTTCCTGACCGGCTGTTACCTTGGCGTGCGGCAGTTTCATTAAATCAAAGGCAGTACCGTCCCGTCCGGTAGTAAACATTATGATGCTTGAGTCCAATGTGTGGGGTGAAAACAGCTTCCTCTTCATACACACGACGTGGATAGGCAATGTCAAAATTCGCAAAATGAACAGCGCTGAACTTATTTTAAAAACTGCATATTCGTCCGCCATTGCTCTTCCCGCCATCTTGAAAACAAGATCTGCCAGACGTCTCGCCCGCTGTCTCCTTCCCGCCTTCCTTTGCGCGCACATTTTCATCAAAAGAGAGACGTCTGGGTACGAGGCAGGTTCAGCCCCTTGTCTCGATAATCAACCTTTCGTTGTCTACCGTTGTGTTTCCCGAATCTCGCAAAATCGCTAAAGAAATTCCGGCTTTTAAGGCCGATGATGCAACACTTCTTAGTCGCTGAGGGTAAAAGGCGGAATGAGTTTGCGGAATGGCATGGGGCATGGCTTGCGGAATGACATAATTATGCAGAATATAAAATATGGAAAATGGCACAAAGAAATAAATTAAACTGAAAAGCACGCGCGCGTATTTGCTGCGCCTTTTTTGGCGCCTATTTGAATGAGCAACTGCTTTGCTGGTCTATTTATTACTGCTGACTCAAACCAACAAGGCAGAGCAGAAAGTAGCGATAAGCTAAGCATTCGTTTCTATGTAATACTTTATTAAATTAAATACTTAATTTATTTTTGATGTTTTTGACAATACTTTCTCTCTTTCTGCCCACCATTTAACAATTAGTTCATGCGTCAGCGTGCGTATGTCGAGATCTTGAGCACGCGGGAAGTTTGGAGAGCACGAAAGAGGCATAAGAGTTGCACGAGGCGCAGCCGAGTGCAACTCTAGCCTCTTGAGTGCTCTCCAAACTTCCCAAGTGCTCAATATCTCGACATACGCACAGCTGCAGCATGAACTAATTGTTTTATTACATTACCAAAGCGATCAATGCAGCAGTTAATCTAAAATTTTATTATTGTAGGGCGCGCTCAAAGCAGTACGCGTCAATGTTTACGTGACTATGTTTTTTTTCCTCACAGTTAAGCTTATGTTTTTATCCTAAAACTGAGAGAAAGATTACTCTAAAATGATTGTAAAATCCACATTTAGGTGCCGGAAAACCTTTAATTGACCGAAAAATTGTTATTGAGAGAAAACAACTTTGCAAAGAATGAGCTCACGCCATAGTCCGCACAGCTCGCGGAGATGACAACAACAACAACAACAACACTCACCTCTTTTCCTTCCTATCGGTTAGCAAATTCAAACGTTTTCTCTTAAATTTCCTTGTAAAACACATGGTAAACGCTTCATCGTGTACTGCTGAGTTATGGATGCACTCAGGAGACTCAGGATTGCTAAGCTCACATTAACAACTCGAGGAATTAGGAATAGTTTATTGACGTCATCAGCGTGCTCAATAGGAATATGAAGCACGCTCGCGCTATTGAATTTGATTAGGCGAATTTTCTAGCTATTTTATAATATAATATAGTCGACTGTGTTAGCTTTAATCGATTTAATTAGGAATATATCTTCAGCTATTGTTCAGTGTCGATTCATTTGCCTGCTGGAATTTTTTGTTGTTCTTAAGCCTAAAAACAAGAAAAAGTCCAGTGGACAAATGCGACAGCTATACTCGTATGTTGCAAATGAATCCACCTTTAGTCTGAGGGTTTTATA